>NW_015113268.1:86799-119723 GCF_001443285.1 Poecilia latipinna | reverse complement strand
TGTTTTTTAAAATTAGGTTCTGTTTTTTATAAAATTTTTTTTTTTTTTTTTTTTTTTTTTCATATTAAGGTCTTTAGCCTGATCTGGTTTGCTGCAAGAGCTGATTCCTAACCTGGCATCATTTGGGACAAATACAAACATATTTATTTTATTATTAATTATTATTATTATTATTATTATAGATTTTACAGAATCTATTTTCAAATAACAAATGACACAAAGAAATGCTGAACTGCAAAGAAACATCCTAACAATCCCACCAACTTTTTTAGGATGACCAATTGTGTCCAATGCAGAGCTGCAATCCAGTGAAACCTAGAGAAAAGTTTTTGATGCATTGCTTTTTCACCATTCAAAATCATTACCAGTGCAGTTTGCATGCATATCACAACTTCTGATCAAGATGCAGTAAGAGTTACTGAGGGACAGCAGATGATCCGCGGTGTGAACACGGGGCACCTGGTCAAACACAAGTGATGTAAAAACAGAAAACAAAAACAAAGTTCTCCACAAAACAGTCAGCTCCATAGTGTGTACATGAAAGATGAAGAAGCAGAAATGCAGAACATCTCTATAAGTACATTTATAAAGAGAAAAACTCAGGAATGAGTGGGAACTGCTGAACATGGCTGCCAGCTCGTGTGGAGACACAAGTAGAAATATCTAAGCAGTGCATCGTCATCGTGTGGTGTGATGTAGGCATGCTATAGGAAAGTCAGTAAGTCCTCAGAAAATTGTGAGAGCCTATAATAAAAGAGCACAATACTGTATGTCAGCTCAAAGTTTTTAACAAAATGCCTCTCAGGGAGTCTAAGTCATGAGCAGAGACACAGGGGGTAGACTGAGCAGTCCAGGTGGCTTGAATGAAAGTTTTAAAAAGGCTCCAATTATGAAACTTTCTTTCAAAACCACGTTGAGATGAAAGACAGTCATCTGGGGACTTTCTGCCTCTATATTAATAAAATTACTTTTTCTTCAGATCTTACAATTCTAAGTAGTGGCTCCATATAGAAAATTGCCTTTGAAAATGATTTCTGGCACGTTATAATTATTCCTTACTTTAAATGTCTTATTTAATAGCTGCGCCATGGAAACCCAGTTCCTGAGGAAAAGTGAAGAATTACAATGTGTTTTCATGCCACCAGCTGATTATATTAACTATGCCTGTGATCCATTAGTTAAAAAATAGAGTATAGTTTATATTTAGTTATGCTGGCACACCTTACTGATTACATTTAATTAGTATGGTGGACAGTTTAAAGTGTTCGCTTCCAGTTGTTTTACTGCCTATACCTTCTTAATATAAAAAAGGTAAAGGATCTGATGATCTTATCATTGTTGCAAAAAATACAAACTTTAACTTGTTACATTAGAAACATTCCCAATGTTAGTACAGGGAAATAATGTATTTAAAGAGTCACGGTTTAGATTTGTAAAAGAAATAATTCATTCAGGGTTAAAAGTGGACCTTCAGGTTATAACACTGGGCTCAAAAACACAGTGAGTGATAAAAATGTTGCTTAGGCAAAAAATATTCCACAAATCTTTTCCCCAAATGCAGGCAAAAACATTTACAGTTGTTCCATTGTTTTAAAAACTCCACTGGACATCAACCACAAATGAAATGAAGATTATTAATATTATTAAGAACTTAGATTATGAAAATAAATATAGAAAGCAAAAACAAGAAGATGAGATGGAAAAAATTAAATTGAATATCAAGAAAACATGTTAAAAAAAGAAAAATATCTGGAAATGGACCACACACGACAGGTTGCTGATGAACGTGCCTCTTGTCACAAGCGGGAAACAAATCCACACTATTTATGGAAAATCTGGAAAAATATCCATATTCATGACGGGGGAGAAGAAAGGTTTCTGCCTGTGTGCAACTATGTGTGCAGGACATGCGATATGACTGTTCCTGATATAAGGCTGACATTTCAGTCATCACCAGGGGGGAGAATTCATGAGGAGCAAGGCCAGCACAGCCCTGGACAGTCTCAAAGCTTTCCGCATGAATGCAGAGCTTTGCATAATTATGGAGCAAGAAGTGTGTATCTTTTTGTCTGACAGTGCTGGCGGGAGTTGGCACAACTCGAGGAGAAGGGCATGCACTTTCTTTTAAGGAAGTTATCATCACATTTTGTGATGTTGTGCTCAGAAATACCTGATGTGAGACGGTCAGTGTTTCATCCAGCAGGGAAATGCTGGTCTCTGCACGTTTGAAACGGCTGAGCTGATCCATTGCACAGAATTGCATGGTGCTGTGCAGATTTTGACTTTGATGGGGATTCGAAATGTTTTCCGTCAATATCTGTCAGAAACTTACACTCACTCATAGAGGGAGTGAATTTGTGGTTTTTAATAGTTAGTTTGAAAAGTGTTTTTTTTCCAGGTTGAGAATATAGTAAGATAAGGCTGTTTGCTGCCTAATGGATCTCCGGACAACAAGATGGAAAACTGTTGAGTTACGGCCAAACATTTTGGGATTGAGACAAATTTGATGTGGTGTTATTTTTACTTTTTACAGGTTTCTACAGTTTCAATTTTAAAGGTTTAAGTGCTTAAATACATCAAAGTAAAGCAAATACCTCATATTTCTTGTTCAGAACTTCCTGATCCTGAGTTTCATGATGACTGATGTTAACCCATTCCTGTCCACATTGTATTGACTACAGAGTTTTTCATTTAGATAATAATCTGATTTTTTATGCCAGGAGTCCAACATGTCAATCTTTAGATTTCAAAGAGCTTTATTGTCTGATTTTTAATTATTTCAATTACGGTAAATAAAGTTGGAAAATGCACACATCATCTAGCTTCTTTTGAACTCTTTATTGGTTGTGTTCTTTGCCAAGGTTCCAGGCAAATCTACTCTTAGTTAAAAATAAACCACCAACATGGAATGATGCATCACAATGTGTTCTTGTAGGCGAGCTCATTATTTCACAAGATGACAATGATTTTATTCACTTTTCATCCCATTTTATCACAGATTGCTGGCTAGTTAGAGGGATTTCTGAAATCCATTTTGACAGATTTGCATCTGCTTCTGCAATGACAATATTGAATAAAAGTTAACTGACACATGACAGGCTAATAAAGCTTTTTGCAATTATTAATTTGCATCTAATTCCTCTGCACCATGAATCTTAAAACATTGTAAATTGGCCCCACAAACTGAAGTTTCAATGTTTGTAGAACCCTTACCTTGTGTTACTGCCAAAGCTTTTGCTAATGACTCGAGTGGTTCAACAAAGCTAAATGTAATAAATTGGTCTTTAGCTATTTTTTTCAGCATTTTTAAATATATTTAAAATTAAATTAGTTGCTTTCTGCTCCATTTGTAGTCCAATCCTTGAATTTTTCAAAGGAATATATTTCTGAAGCTATTAAACCCTGATCTGCAATTAATTCAGTCATAAAAATATAATTTTATGGTTAAGAGATTAATCATTTTTTAGCTTCAAACAAGTTTTAAAAACCAAAGTCTGCCTTTGCTGATAGAAGGTGAACATATAAAGCTCCAAATAGAGATTTTAGTCTGTTTGGTATCTGCTAGGACACAGAAGGTGAAAGTTTGAACCCCTTCAGCAGGATGGGAAGACTAACAGTGACAAGCAAAGCTAGCTGCTTCACCTAAGATCAATGCTTTGTAATCCAGGATGCTCACATGCATTAATGATTTCTTCGCCTCTTATAACTTCTTCTTCTTCCATCATCCTCTTAATCTCTGACACAACCCATCCCTCACCACTGTTTATTCAACTTCCTGAAGAATAAAAATTCCAATAGGCCGTACGGAGACAGTTTGGCGGCCAGAGTGATAAAGTCAGCCTCCCACAGTGCTCTGGTAGAAACATGTTCTCCTTGACAAAAAATAAAAATATAAAAAAAATAATAATAATAATGCAAGGTCACTAAAAAGTTTGAAATCATTACCAACTAGGAAGTGAGAAGTGCATTAACAGAAACCAAAAGTAATGTGATTGCCAATATTTCAGTGAAAATTGCTGCCAAGTTCAGAGTACCTCCTGTATATTCACAAAAATCCATTTGCCACTCCTAACATTTATAACTGTAAATGGGTAGTGGGATGTATTGTATCGAACATTAAATGTGAAACCAGTAAAGCAGAAAGAGGATTCTGAAAAAAGGTTGCCTTCTATGCAACTAGTGCAGCAACAAAGGTAATGTCACCCTCTCCATTCTGGGGAAATTGAAATTTCTTTTGCAGTAGGATTAATCCTGACAGTGCTCCTCAATGTAACGTTTGGCACATGAATAAAGTTGAAGTTTTAAATATTAACAACAGTGACTGGCCGCTGTTATAAGTGAAGGAAGGATCATAACAAGCCGCTGCAGACCTATGTTCTGATGAGGAACAGTGAAGGAACTGTTCCCTGGGTGATCAAAGTCAAAAAAGAAATACAGGTTAATTTTTTATAACTACTGAATCCATCTCACCTCAGACAGAGTCTACTATGAAGACTGAAGAAATCAGGTATAAATCAATTTAAATTCAAATAAATCTGAAAAATGTTTTACATATGGAAATATTTCAACTACAAATATCCATCCATCTATTTTCTTTACACCCTTGTCCCTTAGTGGGGTTGGAAGGAGTGCTGGTGCCCATCTCCAGCTAATGTTCTGGGTGAGAGGCAGGGTTCACCCTGGACAGGTCGCCAGTCTGTTGCAGGGCAACACAGAGACACACAACCATACACACACACACTCACCTAGGGGCAATTTGGAGAGAACAATTAACCTGACAGTCATGTTTTTGGACTATGGGAGGAAACCGGAGTACCTGGAGAAAACCCACTCATGCACAGGGAGAACATGCAAACTTCTTGCAGAAAGACCGGGGCCGGGAATTGAACCCAGAACCTTCTTGCTGCAAGGCAAAAGCTCTACCAATTGCACCACTGTGCAGTCCCAACTGCAAATAATCAGAAGTATTTAATTTTCCAACCAAAATCTCTCTACCTTGGCTTCTACTTACTGCATTACTGACCAGGCTATCTAACAAACCAACACAATGTTTCAACTAGCAGATAATTCTCAACATTTAGATCAGCAGGACTGTAAAAAACAGGCTAGTGGAGTGAGAAAAGGAAGCCACACTTTTAGGACAAAAGAGTCATTTTCTTTGCTTTAAGGAATATTCAGTTATTGGAAAAATAAAGTTTTCACCATTGTTTGAAAAACTAGATTAAACCAATTTAGCATATGGACATGGAGAAAGAAATAAAACCTTAAAAAACTGCTGATGATGATAATTATGGGAGTAGTTTCAAACTATTTAAACGTGATCATTCTCCATAGAGAAATATGTTATCACACAAGCAGACAACATTCGAGACAACTGCTTCCACAGAAAGTTGTCCTGTGTAACAAACTGTTGCATGTCATGCTAAATCATGAATCATTAGCAGCAGGGCAGGGGCTCAGTTGGCAGAGTTACGTCTTGTAAGATACAAGACTTGGAGTACGATTCTTATAAGCAGACAAGACCAGAGTTGTGGTCAGTGGTGAAAAACACACCACATCAAGTTTGGACAAAAGCAAACAGCATGCTAACACAAACCAGCTGTCAAGCATGGTGGTGGAGAGGTAATTATTTTGGTGTGTTTTGCAGTCATAAAACCAGAATACTCTGTACTCCGTTAACCAACAAATTCTACAGTGAAAGTTTAGGCTGTTTCTCTGACTTTTTCCATTCAGTATTTGGTCAGTAATAGGACAGTAATCTCAAACACACCAACAAATCTACAACAGAAACGCTGGAAAGCAGAAGAATCAAAGTGCTGCAGTGGAAGAGTACGAGTCCAGAAACACTCCAGAGCTCAACCTGATTGATGATGATTTCCTCACAATGCTGCTAAATGTGTTTCTACAAGCATTTATATGGAGGGAGAGAGGTTCTTTTTCTTTCATGGCCATTTTGAACCTTTTCTTTTCTGATGAGTGTAGGTACTGTAAAAGATTAGAAATACTGCAGTGGAATTGGAGTGGGCCATAAAGTGAATGTGATTTATTACTCATTCTGTCCATTCACTCATGTTGCTCAATTTGATGTGTTATTGCAGATATTGGTGTCAATAATTTGGATGTTTTATGCTCTGTGGAGCAGATAGGCCAATGTTTATGTAAAAGCAACCATTTGACTGCAACATTTTTAGAATGTGAAGTATAGTTTTTGTCATTTTTTTACTCAGTTATGGATTCCTCAGAGAGATTTAAGGAAAAACAAACTGCTGATTCTCATTGTTTTATTTTGTCCTTGCGTGGAAAGTGATCGCAACATGACATGCCGTTCCTTCACTTCATGTGCTTCTTACAACAGAAAAATAAAATCATCAGAGAGAAATTAAGATCAGAGTATTGTGCTGAATTTAACATAAAGGTGTTGACACTGAACAAAGTTTTGAAGTTAGTTAGCAGAGTGAGCAATTATAGCTTTTTGTTCATGTTGTTCCCTCCATCACTTAGAAATCCAGATCTTTAATTCATTGAATATTAAACCTTTTGGGATTACAGACCATTTTCATGCAAATAAAAGGGTTTTCAGAGAATAACGCTAACATCTAAACAAAGCATTGCTGAAATGAAGTGAAATTGAAAGCTGTTTTGTCCCCAAATGGATTAGCAGCAGGGCAGTGGGAGCAATTCGTCCTGATCTCAGGAGATTACTAATGTATTTACATATTTTACATCTGAAAATGATAGTTTATTTTCACAGACGTCTGAATCACTTAGCAGTTATTTTTAGCCATGTAAACGATTTACTCTTTCAAGAACACAACATATTTAGTGATTAATAAAATTGTTGCCAAGAACAGTGTTATTATATGGAAAATGGATTGCACATTACTGGGACGTCCTACTTACATCATAGTAATGTGCATTCCTAAAAATGACTGCAATAAAAAAGAAATCCAGTTTTCTTATTCAAATTTCTATTTTCCATTTTCCTTTAAAATGTATGACTGACACATTGTTTCTGTTATTTGGAATGCTCTGAACACCAGCTGCACATAACTATAACTGAGTACTATGAGCTTTGTTATGCATGCAAGTTGAAATAAGACTTTGGTCCTTCCTTAACTAGAGTTCAAAATATTCAGGTGGTACATCTCTGTGTGATCTCTGCTTTTTCAGTGTGATGAAACACCTCACAGGTTTTCAAAGGATCCTTTTCAAATTCAGAGTCAATCAGGGAGAAAATGAAAAATCTCACTGGGCTGTATTATTTATACATAGAGACTTTGCTTTTTCATGTGATCAGCATTTGGCTCTCATTATGCATTCAAACTTTTTATTGTATTTCTTTGCAATATCAGTCCTGGAAAAATGTACATCCACAACAGTGGACTATTTATTCTGACCATTTTATAAAATGAAAACAAGTACATATTTATGAAGCTGAAGGCACATTATGTGCAGTTTTTAAGGCTTTTATAAAACAAAAGATTGAAAAATGTGTGGCATGGATTTGCATTAAATCGCCTTCAGTCACATCTGGAGACTAAATTGTGTCCATTCTTCTCAAACTCAGTGAGATTGAAAGGAGAGTGTTTGCAAACATCAATTTTAAACTTTTTCCACATATTCTACATTGGATTGATGACTGAAATCTTATTAATGTCTGGTGAACTGAACAACGTTATGCAAAATGTATATAAGGTAAAGAGCCTGAATATAACTATATGTCACACTATTCTTTGTTAAAAAACTATCAAAAGCCATGTATTTCTTTCCCCGGCTGTACTTGGTATGTGACAAACTCTGAATACATTAAAGGCACTGTGACTTTCCTTTAACGTCCTAAATCATTCCTTTTTCTTTCCTGGCTCAGCTGTGTTCAACAAAACTTTTTATATTTTATTTTATTTTTATGTGAAGCAACTTTAACTGTCACTTTCATAAAGGTGAATTATCACAGCAATTCATTTTATGGATGTGTCTTCCTGGACATGCACTTGATGATTGGAAAACAATGGCGGTGACAAAAGAAAAAAAAACAGAGTTTTGTAGGACTACATATTCATGCAGGAGAGTGTTAAATTTGTATCATAAAAGAAGGAGCCATCTGCAGACACTTAGAAGGTTTAATTATGTGGCTTTATATACCTTTATGCTTTGCTTCAAATTAGATTACCTCAACCTTTTTACACTGTAGACACCAGTCGGACAGCTCAAATGAGGTCAACAAGGACACTCTAAATCATTTTTTAGATTCACTTTATATGTTCACTTCTCATAATCATGGAAATCCAAAGACTAGAGAAATATTACTTGTTTTATCCTCTCACTGACCTTAAAGTGTCTTTACCAGTAAAGACCTAGAAAGGACACCTTTGGACTTCAAAGTGCATCATTCATTCACTCATCAGGACCTCAGGCCTCTGGTGATTTAAATGTCAGAAACTTTAAGCCTCAGAAGAAGGAAATGATACACTGAAATATTTGTATTAAACATATCCTTCAGATCATGAATACAAGTTTATGAGAAAAGATATGATTTGGTATGGAGACAAACTCATTGAGTTGATTTGGATAAATCATAAGACAGAATCTCCATCCTAGAGATTACAAGACATACAGCAGTTCTTTCTGATCTACGCTGTTCAGAAAGGGGCAAAATTAAAACTAGTTTAAGACTCAAAATGACAATTAGTATGTGTTCAAAAATTAACCGGTTTACAATGCAAAGCAGTAGTGATGATAAAATATTATTTTGAGAAAGTAAAAGTTAAGTGCCTGATCAAAAATCAATAACCTGTTAGTTGATTTTTTTGATGTGTTTTTATTGTAAAAAGAGAATCTTTGTAGGTATATCTTAATATCCTAAATCAAATTACAGAGATTCTGTGGTTAAAAGAAATCAATGCAGCTGATAGACAGCTTCAAGAAGAGAAGTTTAGTTTTAGTCTGATATATTTTAAGTATTTTTAGAGAGTTTAAGCTGTGGACTCAGAAGAACAGCCCAGACATTCCTTATCTAAGCAGTAACTGCCTGGATCCCTGCAGACATCACCAAGTACTTCCTGCCAAGATGGTTTCATATAATCCCAACAAGCCTTGGTTCTGCCCCCAGCTCTCCTGCTAAAGCCTACCTGATAAATGCCTTCCAGAGAGGCATTTGATCCCAAATTCACCATATTTAGATCTGTTAAACACAAATATGTTAGTGTGTTGTGCTCACCTAAGGTTGAGGCCACAAACCCTGAAGCTCTTCAGACATGTTGGTGAAGTTTGCTCCATCTCTACAATAACAGTTCTTTCAGACAATATTCTTTCAGACTAGATCTGAGAAATCCAACTTTTCCCAAGAAAATGTGACAAAAAGCCTTCCATAAACACTCCACTGGCACATTAAGTCATGTGGGTGAATGGAGAAAATGGCATACTTATCCTAGTAAATTTTTGCACATTGGTTCTTTGTCAAAATTAATAAAGAGAAATGTCTTCAAAACATCCAAGCCTTGAGACTTTAGTGACTCAGTCATCGTCTTCTAATGTTCCTGTCCCATGAAGGGGAAAAAAACCTCTCTCTTCAATATCACTTCACACCGAGTCAAACAGCCTGAAGAGTTAGTAAAGTCCAACACACTCTGCCTCTGGGGAGAAGTTAGACACGATGAAGGAAAGTAGGAAAAGCAAACTGCACATCACCAAAGCAGTGTGGAAATCTGACAGCAGGGATGGTTGAGAATAAATCTTGTTTTATCCTTAACAACCATGAACAGAAGGATGGTCGATGCACCACGGGCTACGCTCCACAGATTAAAACAGTCTTTTATTGCCAGAGGTGATCAACACAAACAAAATGTAAGCACAACGAGCCATGAGAGCAGAATTTTATGGCAACTTTCTGAAGGCATAGTTGGTATCATCCCTAGAGGAAAGAATGTTGCATTTGGATGACGTGATAGGTCCTGAAAAGTTTTAAAGCGCATCAAAGCAACATTTTTTGTGTTTGCAGGATGATCAGTAAAAAATATATATATATTTTTTTTTTAAGTCCTTTGCACCTCACGTTGCTGTCTGTGCTCATGATGTAGTGGTTAATTGCAATTCTGGAAACAGATCCTCTGAAATGCATCACTAGAGAACTTTAACTATACATGAACATATCTGTTGGCAGATATAAGCAGTGATTCTTCTCCACTGTATACACTGAAATATCTCCATCATATGGTGCTCAGCTACATTCAGGACCTGACTTGGGGGCTTAGAACAAAATTTTGAGAAAAAGAAAAAAGAAGGAGGGAGAAAAAGTGCAGCATGGCCTGCAGCCAGAATCCGGTTGTCTTTAGAGATAAAGGAGACATTTCCCCTCTGAAATCCACATAGAAGAACAGCTCTGATGCTCAAAGAGCTTATGCAGTAAAACACTACCTTTAGATTAACCGTCATTGCTTTCAGGGGTTGTCAGCTGACAGGATTATTACAGAGGACTCAAACTATTTATGATGTCTTTATGCTTTATGACAGATTTATCTGAAATATTAAGTAAAGCTGGAGTTGTGTGAATCTCTTCTAGATCTCTAGGTTGCTTCAATTTGTAACTTTTAACATTCTTTAGCTATGTAACAGAAGTAATGTCATAGGGAAAACAACACATAAAGACAATTGGCACTTATAATTTTAATAATTAATTTATAATTTATAATTTTAATAAACAGGCTTTGCTTAGGGACATGGTGGATCAGAAAGAATAATGAATCATATCCACACTGTCACACCCCTATTTAGTTTTATTATTTTCAGATTTGCAAATCTTGTGAAATGTAGAGCCATGTAACCAAGAAAAAAAAGATATTACATATTTATTTACACACAGTATGAGACTGCTCCTCTCTGTTTTGGACATCTTAACAATACCATTTTTTAACAATTTCATAAAACCGCGACATCGCATTTTCTTTAAATAAGGAGTTCAAGTTTGATCAAAAGTGTTCAAAAACCTTTTTAATCATGAAGAAAATGGCAGCTTAACAACTGCTACTCAAACTCAAAAGTAAATGACAGTAACAGTAAATGACAAAGAGATATTAAGGTCATCATGGTGAAAGGTTATCAACTATAAAGTTGATAACTATAAACCACCAAGAATAATCTGCAAAAAGGTGAATTTTCTGTAAATAATTAGGAGCTACGTTGCACAGAAGATTTTGTGAACAGAGTTTGTGAATACTGAACGGTGAATAGGCAGGATCCTCTGCATAAGCAGTCTTACAAATATTTTAAAAAACAATTGCTGTTTTTTTTTTTCCTTTTATACCAGACATTCTATCTAAGCAGTGATTTTAGGACGAGAAAAATTGCATAGAAAATAATCATCACTCCAGTAAATTCACATATCCAAATATTCCTCTAAAATCCAAGTTCTTAGTTTATTGATTCCATGAATGCAGAAATAAATACAGTCTGTAAAAATACTGTCTGAAGAAGACATTTTGACTCAGAAAGTCTTAACTTTCCAAACTCTCTGGACTTACAAATCTGACAGGGTTGCCCCATAGGTGCCTGGTTTTGTGATAATAAACTATTTACTAGTGGCTCAGTTGTTTGCGTTATCATAAAAAAGTTGCACAGTGCTGTCCAGTTTATTGCTATGGTATTTGGGTCATAATATCCAGCTTGTATAGGTAATTATTGTTGCTCAGGTCAGTTTCTATTTCCTGACCTGCAGTCAGAATGCAGTCAGTACGTGAGTGAGAACTATTACAGCTCGAAATCGAACCTTTAAGGGGAATGGAGTGCAACTGTATATGAATATGGATCTCAGCTATCACACCCCCTGTGAAAAGCAAACCGTTTCATTTCTATGATAGGCAGCCAGTCAGAAGATTGCAATGCCAGAGTGCTTTGCCACTACAGGCAAGAAAAAAGCAAACAATAATGTACTGAAAGTTTCTTGGAAATAAAAGGTAAACTATTAAAAGCTTCGATCATAATCATGCAATATCATTAAACTTGTTAACACAACAATTTGGGAATTTGAAGGTTCAATGATTGTAGGTCAGAGTGCAATGGATTTTTTTTCTAAACACTAACAGCAAATATTCAGTGAGGAAGAGTGTAGATGTTAGCTGCTGCAGAACTAAGATACCCAAGATTTTACTTTCGTCTCCATTGACAAATATATTAAAATTTTTAATTAATCTATAATAATGTACTTAATCCACTATTATGTCATGGTTCATATCTAAAATTAGTGCACAATGCAGGCAATACTTAATAAATAAAAGAGTTACTGTATAAAAATTAGAAGCTGGTAGATTGAGTGATATACAGCCTGGTGAAAACTGACCATAGCACAATATCCTGTTGTGCTCCTTATCAGAAAAGTTTATATAAATAAATAAATATCCCTGACACAGGAAAGGTTATATGGAGGAGACAACAAAGTCTGAGAAAGGATTCATATAACCTGCATTTCTACTGGAGCAGAAAGGGAACTAAAACACAATTTAAACCTGGTGAAAATGCTCTGCATGTCATATTTTCAAGTTTCCCAATGCTGGTTGTTAAAGAGTCCAAGAGTGGGTGGCAACTTCTACCATTCATTTTTTCATTTTTAGCAGCAAAATGGAAATTAATAATAGGCAAACAGAAAAAGTATAAATATGCATGGTACCATTATACTTTATTCAACATGTTACATAAAGAAAAAAACATCAGAGGCAATTTGATTAACTCACACATATCCTGTGGTAATTTATCAGACTTTTACTCTTAAACATAACTAATTTATTCAGTACAATTCATGCTGGTTCCAGTAATACTGTAACTGCTGCTAAAATAAAGACAGTGGTAACAAATCACACATGCCTTTAAATTAAAGGGGTGGCCTTTACTGAACCACCAACAACATGTGCTCAAACAGAAAACTCTAGAGTGAAGACACAAGCAAAAGCACATTTAGGACTAAATTATATGAACTCATAAAATGTGAATTGTTATTTATTATTAATATTTAATCCAAATATTTTGTATCAATATATTGTTTTTTAATCACTTTTTATTAATGTTACTAACTTGAGTCCTCACCATACAAAACAAATATTCTTGATTCTTTTTTAGTTTAAGAAAAAAAAAACTGATGATTTTTTTTTTTTAATCAGTTTCCATGTTTTAAGCAAAATCATTAAAGAGTCATCCAAAATGTTATTTTTCATTACATAATGTAAATGGGTAGATTTAGGTTACATTAAAAATGACATCCACGTAAAATTATATATGCTGTAAATTATTTTTAATTACCATCAACTTGTCCAGAAAGTACATGTGGAAATTAGCTTTTTTTTTTTTTTTTTTTTTTTGTGCAACCTGGTCCCATGCGTCTTCCTTTTGAAAAGGTCAATGAAATGTTTCACATTGTCCCTGTACAAAGTAAAAAAAAAAAAAAAAAAAAAAGGTCTGAAGGTCTTCTCCTTGTGGAAAGCAATAAAATATTAAATGTTAAAGGAATTTCAGGCACTATAAATGCAGCGGGACACATATTTCCATTCAGTTTGTAAAGTATATTAAAGACTTAAAAAATCTTTGTAATCTTTAAGGAAAATTTACCTCAACCCAAATATTAAAACATTTTCAGAGACCCAATCAAAATGACAAAAATATCTAAATCAAGAAATCCTGGAGTGTTTATCCTTGTGAGTTTCAAATTCACCTGTGCAGAACATAAACAGCAGATGAAGTTAAAATTAGACATTTAAAATTCCCTCAAATAATTTCTTTCCTAAGCTCCTATGGTAGGTTATGAAACACACATGGTTCATTCTCAGTTCAGCGTAAGAAAGCGAAACTCTCCTTCCTGGAAGTTGCTGCACTCTTCCCCACTTTAAGGTCTCATTTAGGTCTCATTATTCAAAACTGCATCACCTTTGGATATGGGTTTCATTTTATAATAGCATAACAATAAACCACACACAGTCCACATTATTCTAAGCAGTGTTGCCCTAACCCTGCTCAGCTGCGTTGGGACAAACTGGAATGTCATCCAAGAGATCGTCCTTAGTTCTGTACATCACTGTCCAGCTGATCCAGTGCCTTAGGGGATGGCTAAAAACAAATCCCAGCATGCACTGGAATCATATAAAAGCTCTCTGGTTGGTTCAAAGGAACTATTATGGAATATTCCATAATACTTCTAAAATAACTGTCAGAGCTCCGTGTTTCACAATGACATCCAGTCTAAAGTGTGGAGGAAAAATGCAATGTCTAGAATCAAAGCACACATCATAAACTTTTCAACATCCAACATTTGTCCTGGAGGGATTTCAGTACAAATTTTCTGCAAAGGTCCAGCACTTCTAGCTGAACCTTTGTGTTCCTCTCATTGACAGTCAGGGCAGCTCTATTTGAGCACCTCTTGCTGCCAAACCCAGCAAGTCAGCACAGATGGTATCACGAATACTGTTTAAAGTCATCATTCACTTTATTGTTGGGGCTGTCTGTCTGGGAGAGGTTGCCACATCAACTTCTCTCTGTCTTGCTCTGGACTCTAAAAAAGTTAAGCGTGTTTCTCTGCTGACTTCCAACAGCCTGCTCAGTATGCTGCACCATGAGTGAAGGTCGGTATTCAGTAGGAGATTCCCTACAGTTCTGCGAGATATCAACCCTCTATGTGGTCAGCAGAAATAATATTGTGTCCATCAGCAGCTGCAGAGAACTATCATTAACTTTTTGGAGTCTCACAATGAGGAATGTCACAAGGAAAATCCTCAGTTTCTTTTTCTTTTATCCAAATACGTTGCATATTCCAGCTTGTACTTTCGTACTCCTGCTTTACTGTAAAAAGTTCTACATCTTTGCCTGTGATTTCCTTGGGAAAATACATGGATTATGTACTTAAACTTAAATTAACCTTAGGTGTCTTTGTAACTAAAAACTGTAATAGGAACTTTCTTATGGTGCCACATGAGAGGTAAAGCAGCAGCCTAAGAAGTGTGATATTAAAGTGCAACTCGGAGATAATCCTCTCCATGAAGTGATGATTCGTCTGGATGTGGAGCTTAAGGAAGAAAAGAGAAGGAGGGCTGGAGGGTCTTCATATGATTTTAAACCTGTGGCAAAAGGAACTAAAACTGTTCTGCAATTTAGCTTCCTTGCTGTTTACTTCATAACCAATATCTTTGTAATTTCTGTTTAAACCAAGAAACAAAATAAACTAAACTATATATTGCATGTGAAAGACAAACTCCTATCTGATGACTGATTAATGAACAGAAAGTGGAAGGAGAATGTTCTCTACTTGGGATCTCAGTTTCTGATCTGCAGTCAGAGCACAAACATGCAAATTGAAATTCCTTCTTTCTACCGACTGTTATGCAGAACATGTTTCTAGATCGATGTTTGTAAATAGATTATATAGCAAAATAAAGCTTAAAACTTTTATCTAAAAAAAATTGAAAAGTTTTAGTCTACTATGTGTTGAGATGTAGCCTGTAATCCAGAAACCTGTCAAATAAAACAGAACTATTTATTGAAGAAAAATGCTAAAGTGCTGAAATGCTGGAAGCTGCTTTTTGACATCAATTGTTCATTGTTTGTGTGATTATAGGGAAGCATCTTTACAGTCCCAAAGGTGACACAAAGTGAGGTATTGAACCACAGTTTAATTTCCTCCAGGTCCCTGTTCCCTTCTTTACCAATCCAGCCTCCCTCTTTAATCCCTGACATAATAAATAGATTCAGAGTGAACTTTAAAAAGAAGAATGCAGAAAGCAGAGAGACAGAGGCAGAGCAAGAGGGGAAAAAAGGAAACATCCAATACAACAAACATATTTCTCCCAGACCCAATCCTCTAGCTGTCCAGGGAACAAATAGCATAAATTACAGATATAAATCTACAAGGTTCAAATACAGAGGAATTCAGAGGGCGACGGTCTTTGCTTCCACCATTATTAACCAGAGAAATGATCATGAATGTACATACAGTACGAGCACAAGATAAGTTTGGACCCATTTATTTTGACTGAACAGCTAAAAGTTTTGCCTCATATTTTCCTAGAAGCTTACAAACATAATTTTTGGGGGGTAATCTAATTGCTCCCGTTGGGAATGTGGGGAAATCAAACATGCTAAATCTCTTTGCATTAGTTCTCAAAGAGCTTTAGAGCTATTTTTTCCCTCAAAGTGCTGGATTCTTAAGTGTCACAAGATTGGTAGCAATGACAGTTTTTATTACAACAGCCATTAATACCACTGTCACAGTGTCATCATCAGCAATGCCACTGCTGAAAGCTGTAGGTGTAAAGCTTGTAACTACGGTTTCCACAATGAAAATAATATAAGGGAGAACTAGCAATCCCACCACTTTTAAAGTAATGAATCATGGGAGTTTTAAACAGATGCTTTGCTAATTACCTGAAGCAGCTAGCTGTGTAACAGTGCTAATGCTCGCTAGAACATTAGTAGGAGTGAGTCAGAGTTCATTTTTATTTTATTTCCAACATCTCTGGTGGACTACTAAACCTGACAAGGGTTTGCAACTCCTCTTAGAATATTTAAGTATTATAAATCCAAATCTAGTGTAATGAAGATCATTTAAAAAAACATTTCTTTAACCAGTGTGGGGCAAGACACAAAATATAAATAATAATAATAATAATAATAATAATAATAATAGAACAAAAATAATTAAAGCAGAGCTACAAACTGCATCCAATATTTAATGGCAACTTGATTTGTAATTGTGGAAATTGAGACTAGATACGCTTTGAATTCCAACCTAGTTTTTGGCACAAACAAAAGAAACTGGCCACTGATCTAACATTTTTTGTGAAATATAAGGATGATGCAACTCAGGAAGGGACAGAGCAGTAAGACTATTAATGCATTTAAAAGCCAATAAAAAAGTTTTAAAGTAAATTATTTGGCACACAATTAGCCAGATGAGGTCAGACAGAACAGCTGAGATATGTTAGTGTTTGTGTGTACCTGAATAAAGGTCAGGCAGCAGCAGCATTCTGGAAAGGATGGAAGTGAGGCATGAATTGACCCAGAATTAAGTGAACTGCAGTAATCCAACCAAGGTGTGATAAAACACTGGATTGTTATCTCCAGGTCAGGTTTTACAATTGAAAGAAACTTTTCTGCAAAACACTGTTGTCTGATAAATATACCATCAATGTTACTATATGAATTCTTTAACATTCCTAAAAAGACATAAAGGTATTCTTTAAGACACAAAAACATGTGGAGCTTTTTGGAGACTACTTGCATAGAATTTGTGTTGGTAATTGGTAAAATAGAGAGGAAATAAAAATATTTGCTCAGCTCATCTTTAAATTAGTTGAATGTTTGATGACCCAAGTAATAATTATGTTCTTCTAGGATCCACAGCTGCAAACAGCTTATACAGCACCAGCTACGCAAAGCTCTGGCTTTACATATTCGTGGACTGCAACCGTACTTAAAGATTCATTTGTCACTGTAGTATGCACCAACATTTACCTCTTTTACAACACAGTTCATTCATAAACCCTCAAAGAGGAGCAATTTTTCAGGGCTGCCTGTGGTTATCCATAGTCCACAAACAAGGTGGCCAAAATCCTGCTCAAGTGTGAGCATTCAAAAAAAAAAAAAATCAAGGCAGCATGGCGGAATCAAAAGAGGTACAGAGTGGGGCTAAGCATTGTTCATAAAATAAGAGACAGAAGACTTGTAAATGCATAAATACATCAGTGATATATTATACCTTCAGTTTTGCTCCATTTCCAAGCATAAATGCTGGTAAAAGAGCAGCTTTTGGATGAAGTCCAGTGGTCTCTTATGTAGACCATCTGCAAGTGGTACAACAAACTTTTGAGTCACAAAACTCTTTCACCTTTAATAAATCAGCTGATTTGGGACGGCCTGTAGGCGAGTCAGGGGTGTAACAGCAAGACATCAAGTTGTCACTTCAAAGTCTGATGAAGGCTCTGTTGTTGTTTGACTGTCCAATGAGAAGATTATCCAAAATGCACAACAATCTTCTTTGCACAACAATCTCCAGAGTAGACCCCAAAAAGAACCAACCTTCTTTATCAGGGTGTCTTTTTAAACCACTAGCTCTTATGTTGCTACCCCAACAGATGATGGCAGAAGAGAGTGAAGAGAGTTCTGTCTCCACAGCAGGTTAATAGAAGTCATGTCCAGACTGCTGTCCTTGTCAGCACTGAGGAAATCAGCTTCTTGTTCATCTCTGATACACCCTGCAACTGTATTCATAAGACTCTGTCTTGTGATGAAATCAGAAGTGTATGCAGCGAAAAAGAAAGGTACGAGTACACATCCTTATGGTGCCCCTGTGCTGCTGATTAGCTGGTTACACACCTGAGCCTACAGTCGTAAACTGTGGTCTGTTTGTAATCATCCACATGCAAGACGCAGCAAAATATTGTGACATTCAGCCTGTTTTTCTTTTTCTCATCTATTGCATAAATAATTTGACTGAAATATAAAGTTGTGAAACAAAAAGTCATATTTTGTTTTGACAGTAACATCTGGCACTATGCATTACCCCATTACTGCACATTCAGAAGTCCTAATGCTTCACTGCTGCTATGCTTTACTTCAACTCTATTTTCCTCACACCGTTTTTCAGCACTCACCTGGTCATTTTCTGATCGTTCTCAGGGAATTGATTTATTAACTTTCCCTGTGCTAACAAAAGGCAACAGGTAAATTCCATAACTATTATGATGAAAATTAAATATAAGGTGTTTGCTTGTATGTTACTTTTCCATTCTATTAAATAAATGTAATTTGAAGTAAAACTTTTCCTTTGTACTTAATTTGTAATAGGCTTGTGGGAAGACAGCTTTTACCTTTTGGATGACATCCAGCAACTAAACAAGCAAGGACTAATGTGTGTTTACTTAGATGTTTTTCCTTCTGTTGTTTCCTCTCTTGAGGAAATAAAGTGTGTTGATATAAATAGTCACACCAGGAGAAAACACTGAGTTGAACTTGAGAATAATACAAGAAAAACAAATGAAGTCTCCGTCTATCTTGGACCCACAGTGATGCTGATGATGAGCTGCATTCACCCCATACAGCATGAACCCAGATTCAGCAAGAAAAACGGAGAAAAGAAGCAGCAGCAGAAGGTAAGGTAAAGGAGACAGGAAAAAACTGGGTCATGCTTGAAGTGGTTATGTTGGTGTATTGCACCACCATCAACCGTCTCTGCACTGAATAATTTACAAAAGCAACACCGTTAACACATAACTAATGACTCTTCCCGAATTTGCAAGCCAGAACACAATGTGAAGCTTCTCCCTAAAACACAGACAAAGGACTCTGACACATTGAAAACCTCCAACTAGACACCCTCAAGTGACCTCAGCTCTCAACATTTTAAACTGACCTCTGAGGCACCCAAACAGAGATTGATCAGTTCTGAAAGCATCAAGGAGGAGACAATGGGGCAGAGTTTCCATTACTGGACTCCTAATCCGGTTACAGGTATATGCTCTTAATGGGGGTGAGCTGCAAGAGTTTTGTGTGAATGGGAGGTTATCCATCATGAATACACCTCTGTGCAGCCAAGGGGACAGCGGGGAAGGTTAATGTAAGCCCAGATCCGAATAAAGCTCACATCTAATCAGAATTCAAATCTCTAGTGATGGTCTTTCTTCTGCCTTTGTCGAGAACTGAGATGTGTTCAGACTCCATCGAGAGGGCTGGCCTAACACCTTGCTGCAGCATCTTAAGCTTTTCCTTCCACAGCAACAGATAGAAAAGTGAGGCGATGCTCACTGACACATTTCAATACACAAATCAAAAATATCTAAAGGGGCAATGTTATGTATTTATCAGGGATACAGTGCCATTCTGTAGCACAGTTAAGTAACTATGTTAATTTCAGTTGTAAAAATATATAATCGTTAAAATTTGGTTCTGTATTTTGACGCCTTGAAATTTGACCTCTGTTTCTTTAAAAACTCCTGCTCTTTCCGAAACGTCGCCTTCAGGAAGTCATCACAACATGGCTCCTCTAAATCTTTAGCAAAGTTTTTACCAGAGTTGAACTGAAAAGCAGGTTGTATGATGAGCTCAGCAGATGAGCAGGTGTTTGCTAATTGCTGATGGCTAGTCTGAAGGGGCTGTGAGGGGGAGGGGCAGCCGTCCTGCCCCTCCCTCCCCCTCAGAAGTTTGAAATATGCAACTCCAAGGAGGAGCTAATACTGATGCAATATTTATCCCATGCAAGTAATATTTACTGATCATAACTTAAAATAAAGAATTGTTTCAAACAACATTACCTTGACGTCCTTTTAAGTCATCGAGGTATTACATGAAAATTATTAGATGTTTTTTACGGTCACAACTCCTTTCCACACTGAAAGGACCTGGCACACACTTCAAAAATGAACAAATGACAAAAATGCAATCATGTGACCTACTGAGAGTTCTTACCCGCTTAATGCCCTGAAGCTATACACTGTCATGTGAAAGTTTCAATAAGAACATAAATGCTGTACAACTATTACCTGAAAACATGACGCCCCATATTTTTGCTGTGTATGTGGTGACCTTCTTTTGCTTATATCAGTGTTGGATCATGATTTTTCTTTATGTTGTGGATGATGAGAATACCAGTAATTTTATAAGCAAACAAAGTGTGACTGAAATATTTGCATCTTTCCAAGCCATGAGTTCTGATGTTCAAGCTTGAAATGCTTTAATAATTGAAAAAAAAAAAAAAAAATCTCTCTAAAATCTCGCATTTGTAACAATAATTAAACTGTGCAATAATTTTTCAGTTCTTTGCACAATATTATTACGGGTCTTGTAATGTTGCAAATTAATGTTGTTTACAGTGTAATAATTTCCATGCTTTACTCTCCCACTCCTGAAACTGTCCACATATTTTACTAATCCATTCTTTGTTCCAGTCCATGAAAAAAAGTGAAATTTTCCAACACTGAATAATGCTTTTATCTTTTCTGCATTGCAGACCCAAACCTTCAAGCACCTTACCAGACTTGTTTGGTTATTGCAGCCGATCCAGCATTAAACCTATACTGATACATAAATTGGTTGTGTTAAAGTCTCATGTGTTTGTAATTTGCCAAAGTTGATAAAAGATTCATTTAGGAGTCAAAAAACCGAGGAGTGATGGTGGGAAAATAAAACTGCACTAAAGAGAAATGACAGCCATAATGAGACCCCACACCTTCCCACTGCTTCACCACACATGATGCAGAGGATATTTGATACATTCACCAGCTCCACATAAATATGAAAATCTGAAGTGGGAACGGCATTAGGAAGATCTCACCATTAAAATTCAACCAGCATGACATGATTTCCGAGCATGGAGATGTTGCAATGTTTCTGAAAGCCTCCTCAGCGGTATAAAAATGATCGCTCACTGCTTTGATTTGCCCTAAGACATAAGCTTTATGAAAATAAATGGTGTATCTTTGAACCTAAATCATGGTAGAACGCTGCCTATTGAACTCGAGCCTATTTTAGTTGCATTTTCCCGAGGTGATGTAAACAAATGTGCTATTTGTGAGCGTTGCTCCCTTGTGGGATTTTTTCAACACTGACATGAATCCACACACAAATGTGCTGCATGCTGCTTTTATTAAACAAGCACTCCAGCCAAAGGCACCACTTGCTCTATTAATTGTGATAAATGACTTCCACTTTCAACTCCCTTCCACCTAATATTATGATGCCTCATATTCTGATGAGCAACAACATATCTGTCAGGCAACTGGGTGAAGAGAGAACAAATAAACCGAGTGCAAATTCTTGAGCCTGTATTAAGTCAAAAATTTCTAAACAATTTCAAATAAAATAGATTCCCAGGTAATTTTATCTGTATAACGTTTAAAAAAATATATTGCTTATGTGCACAGTTAACAAATCTGTGTTCTAAATATTAAAAATTGAGCAAATATAATATAAAGTAGAATGTGTGTTGGAAGGAAGCGATAGGACGGGTGAGACATGCGAAGGACAATCAATTTGACAGCTTTTGATTCTGTGTCTCCATTGTGTTTGGACATGAAGCCGTTTGGCATGTTTTGGATAAATGCTAAGATCTATATGCATAATATACGTGTCTCTTGTTAACAATTATACATGCTTGACTTGTTGCTCTGACAGGGTTCTTTACAGGATTCTAATAATGCTTTTTTAGCATTATAATCTTAATGCATTTTTGTCATAATAAATGTGTCAGATATGTATATTTTTTTACATGAACTACAAACAGGCTAAATTCAAAAAAGCAGTTTTCAAATGATGATTTAATTTCACCCAAATCAAACTGGCCCTGTGTGACAAAGTAATTGTCCATTGTTAAATTGTGACTTAACCGTCATTAACCACATTTTTCGGTTGGATTTCACTTTCCACTCTGAGGGCTGATTACTGCCAGACCTGAAGAATTAAGGGATCACTTAAATATAACCTTTCAGAAAACATGAAGAGGCTTTTAAAGAACCAACGAGAAACAAAGTCATTGACCTCAATCAGTCTTAAAAGGCTCACAAGGAAATTTTGAACACTTTGGGACTCCAGGGAACTGCAGTGGGACTGTCAACACTAGAGAACAGTACTGAGCCTGACCTAGAGTGGTCAGTATGTCAAAAGCACAAGAGTGCACTTATGACTCATCCACACCTCCTCTAATAACCTTTATTCTGACAAGAAAAAGTAGAACTGTTTGAAATGTGCATGTCCTATAGCATCTGGTGCAAAGCAAAACATTTCAGAAAAAGAACGTCATACTGTCAAGCATGGTGGTGGTACTGTGATGATGTGGGGCTACTTTGTTGCTTTGAGAACTGAATGATTTGTTTAACTCATGGAACCAGGAATTCTGCTCCCTTGTAGAAGATCTTAAAGGAGAATGTTGCCCAGTTAGTTCATAAGTTTAAGCTCAGATGCACATATACAGTGATATCAATTATACCAGGAAGTCCCATTAGGAATGAACAAATAAAATAAGAATAAAAAGTAAACTACAGCTGGGGGATGATGTAAAGTTCATTCTTCATCTAGGAGGCAGGAGCAGACAAGTGTTTATTCTTAAAAACCTCAAATGTGGCTGAATTCAAACAATTTGGTACGAAGGAGTAGGCCAAAAATCCTTTACAGTGAGTTATGCAAAGGACATTGTCCATGCCTGATGGCAGTTATCAACCTGGGAGGCCCAGCTAGTTAGGATAACAATTCAACTGTACAAAACCAGCAAACATTTCCAGACATCTTTTCCAGTTAGACAATAAATGTGAATCTCTCGTCACTTAATATTTGCCACAACAGATTTAAAAAAATATATATTTTTAAACTTTTGGTATGACAGTTTAGCACAAGTCTCTGTATCTTATAACTACCTGACTTGACAACCATCAGTCAAAGTCTGACAGACCACTTTCACAGATGAGCTGTTTTAGACCCAATCTAAATCCTGCTGAGCCATCAAATTAGCTCATCTAGCAGAATAACATACCTGCTCAGCACAAAACTATAAACTTGATCTAAACCGTTTAAAATCCTGCGTCCCACTTTTCAGATTTCTGTTCATGGAAAACATAAAAATGACGACGCGTTGGTCTATCATAAAACCCAGAAAAAAATTAGATGTACGTTTTGGGTGTGCAAACTTTTGCAAGGTAATGCGTTCAATAGGCCGTTCTGCACATTAAAGCTACATCTCTGATCGTCCAATTGCATTGTTTATGTTTAACTAGATTGTGAAAAAACTCCCTTTGTGGAAGAAGTTGAAGTTAAATTAGATTTTTAAATGGCTTTGGTTAGCTTATTTAGCATAGTGTGGTGCAACTTACTAAAACATTCTCTTTCATACAAATATTTCATGACATTAATTCATCAACCCTGCTTTTTTTTGTGCAGAAAGTATAAAATAGTGCTGTGTCCTTGGTAACCAAAGTCCAAATATGTAGGAGGGTTTTTAAACACACCATAGTAATCATATATCTGCCATTCAATAAGAAAATACATACTGTGTTATTAGTTTATTAAACAGTCAATCCTATCCATGTGAAACTGAAAATGTCTTAGTCACACAGAGAAATTATTCTGAAAGGATGCATCAGCTTCTGAACATGGCATGAAAAAGGCCCTTTAAGGCTGATTAATGCATTAACAAATTTCTGGGTAAACCCATTTGGGACTTGTAAAGTTGTTGCTTAGCTCTTCATTAACAGGGCCTCTGACTGTACTATGAATCACTGCCATCAAAATGTCTTCTGCCATCAGCCCACAGTAATGTAATGCGTGACAGCTGTGTGCAAGTATTCATGAGCAGAGCTCACCGGGGCCTGAGGTTACCTCTATGTTGGGTCATTTTTTAGGAGCAGAACGAATCAACATGACCTGATAAGGAGAAAAAGCTATTTCAGGTTTGGATATGAACCCTTCCTTTGATCAGCAGCTCCTATCAGCGCAGCATCCAGTGTACGTTTGCTCAGCGGCGTAGGGAAAGTGCGGTTCCCGCTGGACCTGCGTGCTCACAAGACAACTTCCTGAGGCAAAACAAACATCTTTGTTTGAGATGGGGACATCAAGTTGTCCCCATCTCAGCCTCACTTCAACATCAAATGTTGGAGTTATCCTCCACCCTGAAATTCAAAACATCTGCCTCCAGTTGTGTGCCCTTTAATTCCCACAGGAGCTCGGCTAAAAACAAAACAAGAACTGTCTCCTCTAATAAAGAATAGTTGGCGAGCCCTCTATGATCTTTCTCTGCACTCTTGTCAGTCATAGCTCTGTCCTGGTCTTCTTTGAGGAGAAAATGAAAGAAGATGAGACAGCAGAGAAAAGGGGAAAAAAAGAAAACAGAATTTCATGTGGGCATGCGGGTTAAAGGAAAAACTTTTTCCCCCCTCACGTGGTCATATGTCCATTTTGAGCCTTTAATCTTTTAAAGTTCAGTGGGATAAAAAAACTCTTGAAGCCAGTCAAGATAAAACTATTGCCGTTTCATCTGAAATGGCTGAAGAAGGTAAATATTCAGTTTCCTTCATCTGCTAAGTCAAACCATTTCACCTTAGTTCTCCTTCCCTTTCATATTTTATTTAATTCTTAACTGATCTTGTGGCTACAGAAATCCTGCAAAGAGTATTCGGATGCATTGTTCTTTCAACGTTGTACTGACTGTCCAACAATACAACTCAGTTAATAGACTGACTTTCTGCTTTACAAACTGCATAATTATTGATTTTGACACTTCACTGTTCAGAAATCCTTTAAGCAATTGTGCTGAAGACTTCTGCAAATTCACCAATCAGACAACATTGTGGCCACTGACAGATGGAGAGAATAACAATGATTATCTCTTCAACCAAGCACCTGCTAGTAGGTGGGATATACTCAGACACTTTAGCCAGTTAGAACTCAATTTGCTTAATTGTCTAGTAGTGCTGATGACAAGTTCCTAAAGTTTAAACTGAGCATCAGCATAAGGTAAACAGGGGGTTAAAGTGACTTTGATTGCCTGGCCTTGATGATAGAGAAGCAATAGCAGCTCAAATATGAACCCACTACTAACATAAGCTTTATGATATCTTGGAGAGCACAACACATTGAACCTCAACACAGCAGACCACACCACATCCAACTATCTCAGTGAAAAACATGACCTGGTCCAAGGAGTCTAAATGCAGCTGCAGTATTCAATTAGTAGGATTGGATATTGGTGTAGGCAAAATGAAAACACGGATCAATCCTGCCTGGTACCAACACTTCTTGCTGATGGTGTTCTTGACACGCTTTGGGACTCTTAGTACAAACTGACATCATTTAAAGATCTCTTCTTACCCAAGTATTGTTGGGAACCATGTTTATTCCTTCCCAACCAGAATGTGCCCATCTTTTGCTGCTCCCTTCCAGCAGGATGATGAACCTTTTTACAAAATTCAGATCATCTCACACTAGTCTCTTAAGCATAAAGAGTTCACAGTACCCCAGCGGCTTCCACAGATATCAATCCAACAGAGTGCCACAGGGCTGTGGTGCAACAGGAGATGCACATGGATGTACAGCTCACAAATCTGCAGCAACTGCATAATGCGACCAAACTAGCATGTTTTCAAAGTAGTAAATGCTGAGTCTGATAGAAACATGCCAGAAAACAGTCTTTAGTAACCGTCTGTTGCTGCGTAGCTGAACATCAGCTGTGATGAAGACCGTATTTCCTGATAGTTGTGTCTTTCAGTAGGAAGTGTGCTGCTAAAGGAAAATGGTTTGAAAACTTTGAGGTGTAGACCTGGGAGCCAAATTTTACAGATTTAAATCAAAGAGAATCACTTCAAACTCCAGCATGTGCTACAGCTATGTGCAAACATCTCTTAACATCCTCCCCTTAGAAAATTTGCTAGATCCTAGTACCACACATACTGCAGCAGACCATTAGGGGTCTGTTTGACTGTTTAAAAGGTAGTTCTCATGTTGTTCACTGTATAATCCATAACTGCTGCTTGGACAGGCAGTCTGGAGACCACACAATTCCACATCACATTTCTAATAGCTAAAAACATAGTGTTGAAAACATCTGAACAAAACAGATGTTTTCTTCCTCCAAACACCACTGTACAACATCTCTACAACAGCCAATATGTCAGCTTCGAGTCCAGTGCAATCATTTTCAGCTGGACAAAAAAACAACAGCATGGTTCTGTTCAGTAACAGTTCAGACAGGCAGGTGATGTTGAGGAGTTCAGGTGAGAAATGACAACTAGGTGCTGTAGAAAATGAACACAGCCAATGTGAGACTGCTCTTTAAAGAAACTCAGCGTCAGCTCACTATTAACAAGATGAATAATTAACCTGTGTCTTGTACCTCCAAGTTGAGTTCCTTTCACTGCTGACATATCCTTTGATTCAAACTGAATGTTCTTAATGCACCCTTCACCAGCGGAGCCACAACCTGCAGATGACTAGTTTGAATTCTTGGTTTTCCAAGAGAGCTCATACTCAGGGGGAGAAGATGCCTGATGCAGGAGCTGCAATGAATGCAGGTGAAAACAGCAATGGCTTAAAGTAAAAGCTTAATGTACTCTACTCTCCATTCAGTGCAGGTGTGAATCATCTACCACCCTGAGAGTTGTGATTGGAAGGAAAACAAAGTGAAGCAAAACCTCCGAGTGATAAACTTTATACATTACTCAACTGTCAGGACACAAACAAGCTTGTAATTTTATGCTTTTGTTTTAAATTGTGATGCAGTTTATTCTCATAAGCCTGGAAAACTTGTACAACTGTGAATCAGTTTTAGAACCTGCAGTAAGGGCTTGTCTACATACACACATGCCAAATGTAGGAGTTAAACATTTGTACCCTTTAGCAACTTAAACAATTTGTGGTTGAAACTTTCAGGCATCTTATCCAATATGTCCCTTATTTCAGTCTCTGGACATTTGTCCAGAGGACAATAGGAAAACAATGATATACAACTGACACCTAGTGGTTAAAATGAGTACGGCAGTAATCAAAAGCCAGCAGCTGTGTATTGAGATTTCCACAAACTTCATTTCACTGGATATAGATTTAGATCTTGTAGTAAAACTGTGGATCTGGGAAAAGAAAGGGAAAAAAAAAAAGGAACTTGACATTTCCCACAGAAAATCAAGTTAAGCCTGGAAATTTGTAGCAATGTTGTCAATCAAACAAAGGCCAATTGTAGATTAGACAAATGCATCAATCCATAAAATAAAATGAAGCTACATGATTTATTTGGAGCTTCAGCTGCTTTCAGGAAAGAAAAAACACCCAGCCAATGTTCTTGCAGATGAGCAGTGAAATGAACAAAATAATCACAATGTCTACTTCTGTATTGAACAGGTTTAATAATTATCACATCAGTTTCAAATCAACAGTCCAGTTCTAAGAGAAATGTGTCAACACAAAGTTTAAACAAATTTAACTTTAAAACTTACCCTAAACACAGAATTCCCTGTGTTTAGGGAATTCCATAAGGATTTAATCCAAATCCTTATGGATTTGGATTAAATGTAAAGTGGTGAAATGATATTTTCTTGACTAGCAATACACTGATATACAAGATCCATTGTTCTGTTAATATTGCAAATACATCCTCATAAAATGTAGTAAACAATATACTGGCTCTTCATATCACATATAGTCTGTCTCGATGGATTTTAAAGCCTCCCTCTATTGAGATTATTCTCTGTTCCTCAATAAATTTTAAGTCATTTTATTGCCCGCAAACAAGTGCAATACAATTTTGCTCGCAGTATTTCTTGTGAAATGTGTTAATCAAAATTCCAATATACCACCCAACCAGAAGCGTTCTTGTATTATGAAACCTGTCTGGCTGACAAAAGCAAAGCGCAGACGTTTAAGTGTGGTGGCCGCTGATGCAACACAATCCCTCAACCTGCAATCCTCCTCTGACAAACTCTGTCCCCTCCACAAGAACACAAAGATACGACTAGCTGGATTACAATGTCACATTAAGAACTGTTGCAGTATGACATTCAGCAAAGGCTTCACCGTTTTTTTACCTCAACAAAATGTCTTATGGCAGAAACAATTTTTTATCATAGAATAGCAGCAGAACAATTATTGCAAACAAAGCTGAAAACCCTCAAGCTTTAGTCTTCCTGATGTTTCCCTTAAGTTGTTCATGTTGTCCAGAACTTCAGACACGTCGCTGTGAATCATGCCTTCAACAGTCTGCCAATGAATACAAGTGAAGGGATAAGTTTAGGGTGAAAAACAAAATCCACCAAAAAACAGCTGCACTTGTTTATATACTGACCATTTGCAAAAGAAATCTTTTAAAACGTTTTGGAAGTGATCTTTATCTCACCTGTGGAACATGGTGGTCCGGTTGCCTAGCAATCTGTCGTATGAACGACTCAGACAGCAGGTTTTAGATAAAGGGAGTCTCTAAACCAGAAAGAAAGAAAGTATTGATGAAGCCTGAAAAACAAAGTTAACTTCCAACAGGATTTAGAGTTACAGCTATAAAAAAAATATAATTAAAAAAACACGTTTTATCAATGCTATTAAATGGGAGATAATTATTTTGTCCAATTGTTTTCACTCAAAATACTACAACTAAAAACTAATTATGACAAGACTGACATGATTAAGGTTTGGTTTCAATTTGGTTGAAAGATTCATCAATTTTTGCATAATTAAAAGAAAACATAACATTGCAATGTTTTAAGGGATGAAGGCTCCATGTACATCACTCTGGTCTTTAGCTCCATACACAGATCCTCTCACTGATTCAAGGAATAACTCAGTCACTTCCAATTACAACCAACATTTTGGTGAAAAAAAAAAAAAAACATTTCATAAACCTCTACCAGGGTTATGAATACATTTATGCTTTGTTGCTTTCCATTTTTCACAAATAAACAATGTATCTGCTGACTGTACTGGATTATAATTTAACTTTGTCTAAATAAATCTAGAATGTGTTAGATTTACAGAAACTGAGAACGAGCTGAGCTGTTACCAACTTGAAGGCCTCAAAATGCCTGTTTGCTTAATTATAACTGAAATAAAACAGAACAACTTCCAAATATACATTTGGTGGATGGAATTATATACACTAAAGGACAAAAAAAAGCATCTTAAGATATTTTTGCAAAAAAAAAAAAATCTGAGCAACAAAATGTAATAAAAGTTACTTGTCAAATGCTACTTTTGTCATAGCATTCCAATACTCTAGTAGAATTCCAATATCATAACTTGTAAATACTAAAAGTGTACACATCTCCTTTTTAAATGTTTTTTT
Organism: Poecilia latipinna; assembly: GCF_001443285.1. Taxonomy (NCBI): domain Eukaryota; kingdom Metazoa; phylum Chordata; class Actinopteri; order Cyprinodontiformes; family Poeciliidae; genus Poecilia; species Poecilia latipinna. The sequence goes on along the minus strand of NW_015113268.1, from coordinate 89,956 downwards.
TTTGTTAAAAAAAAGATGATTATTTTTAATAGTATGAGCTATTTTAAAAAGGTTAACTTCCTATTGTATCTGTTTAAAACATGAGTAAAGTATCTTCATGCTTACCAGCATTGAAACTCTTTAACCCAGACTATAAAGGACACTTGATTAACTAAAAATGTTCCATCACACAGCTACTTCTTCGATCTTCTTCCTGGTGAAAAAAACAGCAATGAAATCAGATAGAAAGAAATGAACTATGACACCACAACCTACAACATGCTATTTTCTATTTTTCTCCCACGGAGAGGCGACTCAGATGGCCCCTGTGCACAATAGATGTCAACACATTGTGTCAGGACAGGCCTGCCGTGCCACTGCAACAGCAACCTGGGTAATAGTGCAACTCATCACTGCCACCTCCGCAAGGATACTCAAGACACAGAGACACTTTGGTTATCAGAACATTTTACTTCATACAAAAAACAGCAGCAAAAAAAAAAAAAAAAAAAACAAAACCAACTATACCAATTTTTAACTTTAGAGTGATTTGATGCTTTCCAGAATATAAAGCTCCACATTTGTAAAAAGTGATTTCATTAAGAAGTTGAAGGAAATTGGAAAATTGGCCTCAAGGCCTTCAGTTTTTCTGAGCCATAAATAAGTACTCATTGATAAGTTGATTTAATTTGCATCATGAATTGCCTCTGTAACACTTCCAAATTGAAAAAAAAAAACAAACAAAAAAACTGTTGAAACAACTCATTTGACTAACACTTCCACATAGTTAAACATTTTACCTTCCTAAAATAATGATCCAAGTCATTTTCAGCCAAAAGTGATTTTTTTTTGTCTGTCTGGTCATTATTTAAGGAAGATGAGGATTTACAAAAACCAACTGGCTGTAAAATAAACAGAAACTGTAAATCACAGACAGAAGAAGTATTTTAAAAGAATTTCCAGCTCCTATAAACTTGAGAAAATGTGGAGATTAAGGATCCTACTATAAAGTAACAGTTGAATATTCGCCATTAATTTCTGGGAATGGCACATCGAAGTTCTAAAGAAAACAAAGTGACTGGAGGCACACTGAACACTTCAGAGTTTTGAGGATGTCACACACTTCATCCTTCAGTTTTACCTCTCTCATATAAAGAGAATATTTAACTCCTACAGACCTTTAGAGACGAAGACGTTCCAGTTCAAGTCTGCAGAGCCGAGCCTTTGAATCTTCACAGGATTTTTCCTTTTGCTTCCCGACTCCATAAGATTAAAAGATGTTCCAAGAAAATTAACAAAAAAGTAATAAATTAGTTTAGCTCAGTGTAACATTAAAAGTAGTTTAAATGATGTCAAAAAAATGCTTGAGGAAAACAGATTCCAAACACATTTGTTAAATAAGATCCCTGTTAAAAATGTATATAAACAGGATCATTATGTTTATATGCTTTTCTTTTCTGTAGTTTACATTAATTCTATGTGAAACGAGAAAAGAAAAAAAAAAACTGCCTGAGGCTACAGAGTGAGAAACCCATTATTCTAAGAGCTTTACAGAAAAATAAGAAAATAAATTGCGCAAATTGTTTCAAGTTAAACATATAAAGATACTGAAGAGTAAAAACACTTAAGAGTTCCTTCTGAGAGGGGAAAAGAAAAATCCCTTTCCTTAAACCTCTGGGGGAAGCATACAGCAGCACTTTGAAGCTTCAGTCTCTGACAAAAACAGCTTACCATAAAACACTATGCAAGTGAAGGGAAAAAGGCTTTCTGTAATGGATGCTTAGGCCCACAGAGAGCCCTGATCTCAACAATAATAAATCAGGCTGGGATTAGACAACGAGACAGAAGCAAGAGATACTAACAAAGCAAAACCATTCTTTGTAATAAAGTTTTGAAATTCTGCAGATTAATCAATCACGTGAATAAATTAAGACAAAACTTATCAAGGAAACATGTTCAAATATTTATACATCTTTCGTTTCTCTTCATGGATGGGGGGTGTAGTCAGATGGCCCCAGCGCACATTTTGTCTCCTCATATCGGATCGGATTGGGATGCGCATGCCGCTGCAGCAAACACCCCAACTGATTAGTGCAGCTCATCACTCTCACACCCACCATCCCGTTGATTTGATCTTGTAGAATTTGAGCCCATTTTGTTTGTACCTTGAACTCCAATTTAAACCGACGGGACGCCTCATCCATTCAGCGCAATCCACCATGACTGCTACGAAACACTTTTCTTACTCCCGAGGCAAAGTTTCTAGTAGCGTCTGTGAACAAATAAAACAAGCAGGTCAGCTAATGACGATGAACAGAGTAGAAGGGTTTAATAGTTAATGTCACACAACAAAGTCTGATTAGGGAGGTAAAATATCCGCTAAATTAATAGGTCATAAACTTACGAAAGATTATAAAACACGAGGTAGCCGAATTAGCTTAAGCGCTAGCAATCTAATGAAGCAAACATTTACTTCAACATAACAGTTCTTGCCCAAAACCTACTTAAGTTTAAGATATATACATTATCTTGAACCTACGAGTCTACTGACGTTATACTGCAACTTTGAAGCTTAAAAAACGGGAAATTTACCTGCTTTATCAGTACAGCGTGCCTCTTTCATTTTAAACCACATGGCTAATCGGTTCAAACCAGCTCGAGCCTTCTTCGCCTTTCTGTACAAAGCGGCTGGCAAACAACTTTTAGATGAATTACCGCCACCTAGCGGAAAGAAACCTGAATCAGAAGGCGTTTTAACCATGCACCCTTACTGATGTTCGCTTTCCTTAAAAATCCAGGCACATATTTGAAGACGGATTGCCTTAAATTATCCAACTACAAGCTCTTCACCATGTTGTAGGTTCTTTTATTGGACCGATAATAGTTTTCAAACTCTCACCAAAATCCCGCTGGTTCGCCATCTTGCTCGCGAGAATACGTAATTTTTCGGTTTCTTTGATCGCCCAAATTTTTATACCGCAACTAGATAAAACGTCGTGAAACTTTCCAATAACGTGATTTTACCTACAATTACCTTATTATGCATATTTTCTTACAATATGCAACATTTCGTGCAACATTATATTTTCTTCAATTCAATATAAAAAATATTCTACCATTTTGAAACTGCATCAAATTTTAATCTATTTAAATCTTTTTGGAACCAACATGCAGTGGT
>NW_015113268.1:78820-81966 GCF_001443285.1 Poecilia latipinna | reverse complement strand
GTGAATATGTTTGTTTATCTTCTTTAAATATGCATAGAATTTTATTGGGTAGAATGATATCTATTTCCAGCAAAATCATTCATTAAATAATCCAAGAACTTTTTAAATATTTGCCGCTTTTATTCTCTCGCTTATGTGATATCAAAATGGAAGCAAGTGTGGAAACATTACATACTTCTCAAATGAATAAATATGTATGAAAATTTCACCCTAAAAAATAGAAAACGTTTTCATTTGCATCAGCTCAATTTGCTGGAGGGCTGAATGCAGTTGGAGGCCACAAAAAATTCTGCAAATTTCAATGTAACGTTTCTTCTGCTTTTTATACTTTGTTTTATATTATACAAGGCAGAGATCAACAGCCCATATAATGTAAATACCTTTTTTTCTTTTACACGATGGCATTGTAAAATTCTATTTTTTGTGACAAAAAAGAGGAAATTTTAGTCTCCATTTCTGAGATTTATCCTGTATTATTCAACTGAAAAACAAGGCTCCTGTGAGGTAAGATTATTAGTAAGACACAGCCTTCTACAATTTCTGAACTGAAAGGCATTTTAAGACTTTAGTTCTATGCTGATGAAGTTTTGCTTTGACATGGTTAGAGAGAGTCACAACCATGTTGAGAAGTATAATCCACTTTCGTTTTTGGTTTTATTGCAGATTTCTGAAGGTTTTTGGGTAAAACTGACCAATATTTACACAAATTTATTCCTTTCATGCAAGTTTACATTTTTAGAGATCCAGAATAAATTTAGAGTGCATTTTCATTAGACCATAATATGACTTTGACCAGAGCTGGATGTTTTCCTTTAGATGAAAATGGTTTTACCTTTCAAACCTACTTCATAGTTATGGAGAACATGACATACTAACGGATGTTAATTGGCATTATTTAAAACATTGTTTTGTCTTCTTCACGGTATGTATTTAAAAACTGTCATTTTGTAACATTCACACAACAAATAAGACTGTTTTGATCTTGTCTAACCTGACTTTATCTGTCGCAATAAATTATTTTTAACTAAGTTTTTTTTTTATATATATATATCCAACCCCCACTGCATTTTAACAGTAGTGTGTTGACTTTTAATTTAAAATAGTTTTAAAGATACAAAACTTATAAAGATACAAAACCTGTTTTTCTCTTTTAGGTTTTAGAGTAAAATCACTCTAATGTATTCAATGGTAATTGCCTCACAATAAGTAGTAACATATATAAGTGAAACTTCCAACTTTGTATAAGTCCTCTCCATATTCATAGATTATGTGTCACTTAAAAAAATAGAAACAACAAAAGCAATAATTTTGAAATCTAACGCAAAATGACTGGAAGAGAAATTTCGTACATTGTGTCCTGTTTTGGAAATGGCATTCAAATGGAGGATTCTGGCAAAAGCCCACATTCTCACTCCTAGATCTTATATTTTAAGAGTTTCTCTGGGAGTATTTCTGTAGAGCCACTAACAGCCTAGTTATAAAATCTACTTTGCAATGCAGGACAGTTCTTTTTCTAAATTACTTCAAAATTATAGCCGATCATGTTCTCTCTTCATTTCTGAAGAAATAAACCCAATGTAAAAAATGTAGTAGAAAAACTGAAAAGATGAGCAAGTCAAATGTTTCACTGAAATGCAAATGCCATTTTATATTAAAAGATAGCAAAGGAATAATTCACTATATCACACAACACAGCTTGTTAGTACTGCCAGGGAAATACATATACAGCCTTTTCATATTTACACATACATGACAACCAAAAAAAAAAAAAAAGTCATAAATACATCTTTTTGTTAACTTTACAACAACTAAATGTGACCAGTATTTCATAAGATAAAAGAGCACTATTAAATAACTGGCACCTTCCCTATCATTTACAAAGCTTAAAAACACAGTGGTTAAAATAATCCAGCAAAAACAGCAACAAAAAAAAAAAAAACTTTTTCTCTCCAGTGAGTAAAATTAATACAAGTCTAAAAACGGTCATGAAATCCCTTTTTACAAAAAGACTTTACAAATCCATTAATACAATATAAACAGAAACATTTGCTTCAATCCACATGGTAAAATCTGTACAGTTTCTAGCATTTCCTGCAGCAGAGTTGGAGAGACTGTGAGCCGGGATAACTTAATACTGGGTCGTCACGATGCTCCAAAGGCTCCTACTGTCAACTAATCCTTAGAGACTGTAGTTATGTAGCTGCCAAGACCCTCTTCCATTGGCCTCAGTGCTAAGTCTAGCAGCAAATCAGCAAGTTGCTGAGCTTGTAGCAGATACTTCAAAATACACGGCTCCATTACGTCTAAAAGATATATTTGTCTGTATAGTGATATAGGATTAAGTACTGCATTTAAACAGCAAAGACTGTAGTCTAACGTTAAAGCAATACCCAAAAACTGCTTGGTAGAGAAATGAGAATCCTCACTGAGGTGGTGGGACTTGCACACTGTTGGTGGCTCCTTTAAGGACGCAAACTGATAAACTCAGGTTGTCATTTAACCAAGCAGCATTTCACCAAGCAAATACTTTTGTGCCAGATTTCTGACCCACTTGCATCTAAAATGTAAGCCAAGAACGCAGAAAGCCAAATCGAACTGTGATCAAGTTGCTAAAAAGAGCTTTAATATGATAATTTCCATAGACATGGGAATACTGTGTAAAAACCAATGTATAATACATTTAAAATGGGAACATAAATAAACAGAATTCTGAGGAGTTTGTTTTATCCTGCTAAAAAGTGAAGTACTGAATTAGTTAGTATTAAAGAGCTTTACATTCTAAAAGTAAGTGCTACTAAAAGGTAATATTTAACCGTATAGAAAACCTCAGCAAAAATATTGCTCTTTTTTGGGGGAAGATCAAAGAATGATATGCTGAATGAGAATGATGAAGCTGTATTCAGACGTTTGCGTCTATCTGAAAGGCTATGCAGCTCAGAAAAATGTCATCAACATTTTAATTAATACGATATTAAATATAAAACTGAAGAAGAAAGATTAAAATGTTTCACTCTCAGGATTTTGCATCCTCAAAACTTGTTTTTCTATGTTCGAGGAAAAAAAAAAAAAAAAAAAAAAAAATGCTCCTAAAAAAAAAACAAAAAACTTTTAGCTTATTTTTCAAAAAAAGGGTAGAACCGTTGGGG
>NW_015113268.1:35357-75664 GCF_001443285.1 Poecilia latipinna | reverse complement strand
GGATTTTGCACCCCAAAAACTTTTTTTTTTTTTTTGGGGAAAAAAAAAAAAAAAAAAAAAAAACATGCTCTGAAATATAAACTAAAAGACTTTCAGCTACGTTTGCAGAAAATGCGTAGACCGTCTGAGAGTAGATCACTTTTTTCCTGTTTGGAGGCTTTATGAGAATCAGGAGAAAATATCTGGAGTGAGGTTTCTAACCTGCAACAGCGAGTTTGTAAAGTAAGCGCAGAAAACAAAACAAAACAAAAAACTGTCCAAGAGTTTTCATGAATCTCAAATGCAAGTGAAGGCGGAGAGGGAAGCATGGAGACCGTGTGAAGTCTCGCCCTTTGGCACCGTCATAAAACAAAAGTCCTGCTGCACAAACTGCTCACACAACACTCATCAAAAACCCACTCAAGTAAAAAAAAAAGAAAAGGTTTATAAATAGAGTTCATATAGACATGACTGGCATCCAAGTGAGAACTGTTGTTGAATGAAATATGTAGCTTTAGTTTTGTCCCAAAAAACAGTTCCAAAAACTAGACGTGAGGTACACAGAGAAGCGTTCGTCTTGTATAGTTTCCGTCCTTTAAATCGGCTCCAGGTAGTTTTAGTGTCTCTGTTTACATCCTCCCAGGAGTCTTTTGCTTTCTCGCACCAGCATGCTCTTTTAGTTTATCGCTCTGCCTGGAGGAAGTGGCACCGGGAGTTCTGCTGCTCGGTGTGTACGTGTTTAACCAGGACGGAGCTCCAGTTTCAAAGAAAGAAGTTGTTTGTTGCGTCTAACCGGGTTCATATGAACTATTACTTTACATTTGCTTCAGTTAATCATTGAATCTGTACCAGCTTTGAACACAGGTGTCTGCATATGTGTGTGTGTGTGTGTGTGTGTTATGTGATGAATAGTTGAGATGAAGCGCAGAGGGAGTTTCTCTCACACTTCGCTCTCGGTGGAGGGTTTGCGTATGGAGGCCCAGCCGGTGTCGGGCAGGCTGTGCTGGGCGTGGCGCTGAGGGGTGATGGCTGAGGGGGTCAGTGTGGTTATGGAGGAGCACTCGGACGCCTCCTCCTGGAGGAGCTGCTCCGTCTCGCCGTCGTCGAGCGAAGCGCTGCTGGTCTGCAGGGACACGGTGTCCGTGCGCATGCAGGTGTGCAGGCCGCCTCGGGACGGCTTGATCTGTTTCAGGTCGTCCCAGTAAAGCTCCTCGCTGGACAGGAGGCACACACCCTCCACTATGCGGATCTTCTCCTTCGTGTAGCCTCCATCCACTCCACCCTGGATGAGGAGACAAACTGTTGATCAAACTGGTTGCCATAGCGCCTTCAAAGAAGGTACATAGTCATGAAGTAAAAAAAAAATTATGGGTTTTCATTCATATATATATATATATTTTTTTTTTTTCTTAGTTTTTCTGTTATTTACACCTATCCAAAAACAGGCAATTCTACTTCAAATTAAAATGTGCAACATTATGAAATGGGTTAAAAACTCATTTTACTAGTTGGATTAATCAAAAAGCAGGCAGTTTATCACTTCAGTACAAAATATAACAGGACTAATGGCTTAAAGCTGCAGTACGTGACCTTTATAAATTATTATTATTATTATTAGTATTATTTTTTTTTTACATATTTGTTAAAACTTTCACCATGTCTTTACAGTACAATATTAGACAGATGGAAAAGGTTGAGTTCCTCCACCTCCTCAATGTGCCTATTGCAGTCTGAAGGAATACACCGCTTCTGGTCAAAACAACCAATAAGAACCAGGAGGAAGGTCCGAGTGCTGTTAATCAAACTTGTGAATATGTTGCTAAATGTGCTAATGGCAGAGAAACCATTGTTAAAGGAAATTTTTTTGATCTGCCATCATCAATGGTCATGCGTACTAGCATTAGCACACACCACATGTTCTACTGACGGGGAGAAGCTATATCATAGCAGAGACCAAGGGGAAGGTGAGAAGGCGCACACAAGCCTGATTGACAGCGCTAAGACCTTCCTCCTGGCTCTGACTGGTTGTTTATAGTTGGAACTGGGATTTACCACAGAAGCATGATTTTTTTTTTCACAGATTTGTCTCATGCCATACTGTCATGACATAGTGACAGTTCCAACAAATAATGCAAAATATATCTTTTATAAAAATGATATACTGCAGCTTGAAGGAGGCTATTTTTTTGTAGTAATGATGCTTGCCCTTCTGTTAGTTTTTACCTTTCAGAGTAAGGTGCTACATGTTTAATCTGTGGATTTTGGAACTGGACAATCTAAACTCAACAGGGAGATCTTGAGGAGATAATGTTGCATTCTTCAGACAGCATCTTTATCCATTCAGTCATGTTTTATCTATGCACTATTAGCTTGAAAAACTGCACAAAAGAGATGTTAGCAATCTTTAGATAGTAGTTTTCATGCAGAAATAACCTAAGAAAAACAATCTAAAACCACTGGGACTCCACTCCTTCATGCTGTGCAGCTACCTCTCCTTGGGACAAGTGGGTCAAAAGATAAAGGGGGAGAGAGAGTTGTAGGGATGAGAGAGCTGCAGCGGCGAAGAAAAGAAAGGGGAGAAGATGAGCACTGGTGTCTGCGGCCTGTAAAAACCACAAGCTGCAACATTCAGAGAGAACAATCTGAACAGGAACATTAACGCTATCCCCAAAAATTCATTAGTCATTCTTACAATGACTCCGCTGTTATCATGCCCTTTACCTCTTTCTTATATCGAAGCTGGTTGTATATCGGAGGCTTCTGCGATGTTTCGATCTTGACCTCTTGTGTGGACGTCCGGTAGGAGGGGTTACTGTAGGTCAGATTGCTCACACCGGGTTCAGCAAATTTAGACTTTTTGTGTCTGTCAGTCAAGAAAAAATAATTATCAAGTGTCAAAATTAAATTTAGTTTCAGTGTATGCCTGGGTGGAGCAATAAGTGGGATACTGACCTGTAAATGATAAAAGCAGCAATCAGGATCAGAATGGCCAGGATGGTGAGAACCCCACCAATCACATAGCTGATATGAAGTCCTTCTCCTACATGTCATCAAATGAAAAATGCAAACATTTTACATCAGCACTGAGGCATTTTATTGTTTAGCTACAAATTAAGTGATTTGCCTTTTTTTTTGTAATTTATAATTAAATAAGAATGACAGAGTACATTTTCTACACAACAGATTAGCAGATTTTCTCAGATAAATATTTTTTTTTCTTTGCAGCTTGCAACATTTGCCAAAAAAAAAAATTCTAAGGGGTTTTTGGAAAACATTAAAAAGACAAATAAATAAATTAGATTATAGGGCAGAAAGAAACAGTTAACTTAATGCTATAACCAGTAATGTGTGTCTGTGTAGGAAATATAAAAACTATTTGAACTTTTTAAAAATATATATTTAGTATCACTGACAGAAAAACACAAGTATGATTTTTAGTTTATAGCCAGTCTGCAAAGATCAAAAGTATGTTTTGTTGTGTTCTCACCGTGAGGGGCTGTCACCACTGTGTTCAAGCAGCTTCCAGCGTTTAAATCCTTGTCAGTGCAGCTGAGGAAAATAAGAAGAAAGCCCAGCTTGTCATAATCTTGTCTCATCACAAAAAGGGTAATGAAGACATCTGTGGTGGTTTTTCTTTGGAAATCTTTCACGACTGTGTTTCAGCTTTGTAACTTTTATTAGATCCTTAACGGGATGGTGACAATTCCCCAAACACTTAAAAAAAAGAAGCAGCTTGAAACCACTAAGCAGCTCTTTTTAGACTCAGACCAGTGATGGCTCTTTACTACACATCACAACATTCAGTGTGGACCAGATGCTGCTCTTATCAATTAATTTCTCCTGAACTTAATTACGTAGCTCCGATTCCCAACTAATGTAATTTCAAAGCTCTTTAAAGGAGAAACTGGTTCAATTAGCTTCAATATGCAATACAGTCAAATTGATGCAACTGAGTCCAGAGCTAATGCGACTTGGTTTTTATAATTACACATGCTATGCTGGTATTCCTACTGTTCTGTCTTTCAGGACATTCTGTGGAAAGTCATCATTTTCAAACAGACAGACGTACTTGCTAAGCGAGGGTCCGCTGTGCGGCGGGTCCGTCGGTCTGTTGGGAATCTTTTTGGGAACAGGAGTGCTGCTGGCACCTTTGGTAGGAGAAGTGGGGATGTAACCTGCAACTGAAGCAACAGATCCATAAGAATGGGAATGTGCACAAACACACTGGAAGTCATGTCTTCATTTTTTGGTTATTTATTAAAATAACCTGCATTTTGAACCGTTTGCATCTTTTTGTGATGACTGGCCAAAAATACCTTTCTGTCAAAACATTATGAACATATATGTTCATGTCAAAACATTCCGTATTTTTCATGACTCAGATTTAAAGTCCGCTCTTCCCTTTTCTTGACATTTTTAAAGTAATAACAGAAAAAAATAATTAGGAATCAAGACTATAAGATGGATGGAGACTTTTAAATAGTGAGACACAAAATAAAGGCTGACAGTCTATTCTCTTCATTCTTCTTTCTCAATACATACTTTTCATATTGCTATGATGATGGCTAAATTGATCAATTTACTATAACATCTTGGACTTTGCCTTGTTGCTCCATCCCCACAGGTGGATCTGGTTGGTTTGTAATTTTGGAAAATACTTATTTTTTTTATTGAAAAAAAAAAAAAAAGAATGATGAATAATTAAAATCAGTGCTGAAGTTTTAAAGAAGCACAGAAAATAGCTGTAACTAATAATTAATAACTATCTTGTGTTTTTCTTGTCCAAAATTGTGGATAAAAAATCCTAACAAACAGTATTATGCCTTGGTGACTGTAGTTTAGCTGAGGTCGTTATGAAATGGTAACGGCGAACACTAACCAGTAGAACAGGGTCGCCCATCTGGTTCATCTGGGCAGGCACAAACAAAACTGTTGGTCTTAGCGAAGCAGAGGTGAGAGCAGCCTCCATTATTTACTCCACACAGGTTAGTACCTAACGGTCAGGAAGTAGAACAAGAGGAATGAAAGAATTGGACTTTATTATATAAAAAAGAAGTATTCTTTTTGACCAGTAGATGGCACTCCATTACTGTTATAGTTTCTGCTGCTTCACCACTTTAAACAAACCAACTGAGTGGAAAGCGGGCTTTGGTGTCTTCCTCCGAATCAGGAGAAATGCCTTACCTGTCTGCCTGTGTGGAGATACCACTATAATGTCCATCAGGCCCTCCACATTGGCCAGCACAGTCTCCTTATTGCGGCCAGTGTGTTTATCCACTCGCTGGATGGACTTAGTCTGCCAGTCCGTCCAGTAGATCCAGCGGTCTTGCTGCGAGAGTCGGGAGAAAGGAGTTAGAGGGGAGGACATCGGCTTCGACTGGGGAAACGGGGGAGAAGAAGAGAGGAAGAAAAACACAGACAAGGAGCAAGGGGGTGGAGAGGAAGAAAGGGAAGGTAAAGGGAGGGAGAGAGAGAGAGGAGGAAGAAAAATGAGTGGAAGGAAAGTAGACGAAATGGTTAAGTTGAATGAGTTCGCTATGAGGATGGAGAGGCGACAATGAGAATCACACGGTGAGCCGATGAGTCAAAGAGAGCAGGTGAGTGGAGGAGGCAGCCACGATGGAGGGTCAGCCCTGTGATTCACAGCCGAGCTGAGGGGGCGCGAGGGTTAAGGCATCTACCTGTGTAAGGGCGAAAGGGTGCGACACGGGACTAACGAGGACCTGACGCAGCTTTCCGTTCAGGTCCGAACTCTCGATCCTGTCCAAGTGGGCGTCCACCCAGTAGATCCTGGGAAGAAAATCAAAGAGCCATTAAGAACATGGTTCACTCCTGCTACAAAAACAAACTACAGCACAGTTACACTGCATCACCAAACGTATTCACATACTATAAACGTTATGAACACCATCTAAACCAAATGGTTTATTTCTGACCTTATTTATCAGGTCTAATCATTAATCTGACATCATTAGCAGGCTTCAGCATCATCTTTTTACAGATTTATAAAATAGGCTACATACAAAGCTCAGAAACCAGAGCAATGCACAACGTCACTTTCTCCCCAACATATCCCTCTGTCTAACAGGAGCAATGATGAAGTGGTAATTAGTATTATTTAACTAGCCTGTCAGTGGTCAAATTATATGCTGATCAATGCAATGTGTCTATTCAATTGACAAAACTATTTGCAGCAGCACAATAAGTTAATAGGTGAATCATTAATGCTTGTGTCTTCAGTTTCATTTGCACACTAGTAAACGTCCTTTCCATCTCGGTGAGATTTAGTCTCCAAGCTGTAAATCAAATAAACTAAAACCTTATCGTATCACGACATCAATGAAATGAAAGTATTTCAGCTGTTTGTTTCAAACCTTCTTGTGTCGTAGTCCAGAGTGAGACCGTTGGGCCATCCCAGGTCCGTGTTGATTAGAACTTTTCGGTCAGAGCCATCAAGGTGGGATCGCTCAATCTTCGCAATGTGCCCCCAATCCGTCCAGAAGAGAAACCTGCAGGCACAAGGTAGAAACTTCATATCGTCATAAAGTTACATAAAAAAAAAACTGTAAAAATATTACGCAGTAAACTGTTATTGTCATTTGTTTGTATTAATAAGGCAGCTGTTCATTTCCACTTAGAGGACTACAATGACCTCCAGCAGTTTAAAGTTGAGATGAAGGACAAAACATTTTACAGTGTGCTACGGCACGAGGTCAAAGTAAGTTATTTTTTGCTGTGGTGTGACCATTTTGTTTGCTTACTCACAATCACCTCCTGACCGTCTTGGAATGCATATTCAATGCTCTTAAACAGTCAGTGACTGCCCCCTTCTGGCCAAACTATATATGCTAAAAATGAATCTGAAAACTAGTCCAACTCGGCCGCCATGTCAGACATTTGGCCCATTGAGGTAAGTGAACCTTCGTCAGTCAAGAAAGTATGTCAGGATAGTAGAGTATAAAATAAAAAAGAAAGTTATTACTACATCATTGTTGTGAGATTTTTTATAGCACTTTGACTAAATATGTCTCTAAGTTGCAACATTCATGCTATTATACATTTCCAAATAAAACTCTTAGTTTACATATACAGCAGTATATGTAAACTAAACTGTAAAAAGCAATGCTTAAGCATAATTTTTCTAACAATTTGTATCATCTTATGGCATCAAACCACGTGATGGGATCACATGAAAAAGTAGCAACGTCAATATCAAAAGCATAGTCATGGCTAACAGGTGATCTGGTGAAACCTAAGCTTTTAATTTGAAAATGAAGCCTAGGTAAGTCTCCACTCTCACCCTTTGCTCGGGAACACTGCAATGGCTCGGGGTTCGTCCAAACTGTTGTTGACCAGGACTTTGCGGCATGTCCCGTCCAGGCGGGCCACCTCAATGGTGTTCCGCCCGGTATCAGTCCAGTACATGTTTCTGGCCACCCAGTCCACAGCCAATCCATCTGTGGTTTTCAGGCCCTGACTGATGACCGTTTCCATGCCACTGCCATCCAGATTAGCCCTCCTAAAGGAAAAAAAAAATAAAAATTTTCAGAGAACAGTAATGAGTAAAGCTACAGCAACATGGCTCACTTCTCCATTTAGTAAAAGTTTGTTGTTAAATGAGCAAAAAAAGTCAGAAATTTTAATTTAAAGAGAGATAGAATGTTTTTTTTAAACAGAATTAAGGGCATTTTTCACCTGATAACATCCAGAGTAACATCTGTGTAGTAAAGCTTTCCATCAACGCTGTCGTAGTCCAGTGAGATGACATTGTGCAGCTCAGGAACTGCCACGTGCACGTCGGTGTGGTCGCTGGTGTCCAGGGAGATTCTGCGCACGCTGACGCGGTTGGAGAAGAGCAGGTACGTCTCCGGGGAGTCGTCACAAGATCTGCCGTCTCCTTTCAGCTGAATGCCAGTAGGGCACGCACAGGAAGTGCCGTTAGGACGAGGCAGGCAGAGATGTGTGCAGCCTCCATTCCGTCGTGCGCATTTATTAAAACCTAAAAATAAAAAAGCCCAAAGACAGAAGCATTGAGAAAAAAATAAAGGTATCATGACTCAGATGTACAACATAACATGCATGCTTGCACCTTATTATTTCAGTGTCCTACTAATTTACTTATGCAAATTCCAAACTTTTCCAGACAGAAAAAAGTAAATTTTTAGACCATTTTGAAAGTTTAGGTACAAAATTCACTATGGATTTGCTGCAGAGCTTTTCTTTAAGGAGATGTTTTAAACAACCTGAGGCAAAAACCGGAGGCTATAACAAAATGAAGGATGGATGTAGCAGAAACGATTAATCATACTGGTCGTGATGAATCAATTATTGAAATAATTGTCAACTAATTTAGTAATTGATTATTTGTTGAGTATACAGACTAAAAAAAGGTTATTTGCTGAAAGATTTTGCATTTATGATAAAAAAAATTAAGAAAATCTATATTGTTGCAGTTTAGTCAATAAAGTGTTTATTATCTTATCTAATATATATATATATATATATATATATATATATATATATATATATATCTGCATATTTTAATGTATTTCTAATATTGTATAAAAAGTTTTAAATTATTAAATACAAATCTGCAGAATTTTTATCCGATTACCTGTCAGAACAGTTAATTACTTTAATAGTTGCAGCTTTAGTTGGATGATCGATAAATAGATGGATGAGTAAATGTTGGTCAGATGGATTGGTAAAACAGATGGAGATTGAAATCCTTCCTCTGAGCTAAAATCACAAACCCTTCTAAAAATAGGAAATGAATCCACATCTCATCCTCAGTCTCACCAAGTGGTCTGTCTCTGTCCACAGCCTGGATGTCCATCAGGCCAGGCAGATTTGCTCTCACAGTAATGGTGTTGGCGCCGGTGTTCTTGTCGGCTCGCTGGATGCTGCGGCTCTGCCAGTCCGTCCAGTATATATGAGAGCCCAGAAGGGTCAAACCATAGGGGTGTTGGACGGGAGTCACAAGGGTGCGTCGATTTTGCCCATTCAGGTCAGCTGCCTCAATGCGCTGCAGTGAGATGACGGATCATCATTATGATATCATTATTTACATTTTAAGACATCAGAAATGTGCCCTGTGTGTCAAAACCATTAAATTATATAATTTGTACAGAAAAGATCAATGCCATTAGCACTGACCTCAGTGTGAGCGTCGGCCCACAGTAACTGGGACCCGGCCGTGTCCACAGCCAGACCGTTGGGCCAGCCCAGGTTGTTACTTATGAGGACCACACGGTCCGACCCGTCCATAGCTGAGCGTTCCAGCTTGGCGTGTTCTCCCCAGTCCGTCCAGTACATGTAACTGGAAAGCAAGCAGCAAAGAAAAAAAAAAAACAGAAAGTAGGTAGGTAAGAAAACATTAAAAGTGAACATTGAAATCACAACCAGATTCCAACAGCAAGTGCAGAACAGTGTAGCTGTCTCACCCCATCTCGTGGTAAAGAGCTATAGCTCTGGGACTGTCAAGGTTCTGCCACACAAGAACTTTTCTCATTGACCCGTCCAGGTTGGCCACTTCAATACGGTTGATTCCAGTGTCGGTCCAGTAAATCTTCCTGCCAACAGCGTCCAACGCCAATCCATCTGTCGTCATCAAGCCTGCAGAGAGACGAAGCTGCAGCAACCACAACAAGACGGAGTGGAGAAACACTGTAATGTGTGCCGTCTGTATACCAGTAGATATGATGTCTTCATGGGCTGTTCCATTAATGTTGGCTCTGCTGATTTTCTTTAGTGTGCTGTCAGACCAGTAGACTTTACCTGCAACAGACAACACATGAAAAACTCACATTTCTGCACCACTCAGTCTGATAATTAGGTATTTAGGAAACATCGGAGGGCACACAAACCTTCTTTGGGGTCAACACCAATAGCAATAGTGTTTTTCATTGAGCTATTGACAGCCAGAACCACATCAGCAAAATACGGAATGTCAAGAGAAACCATCCTGATGTCCGTCCGCCGAGCAAAGATAAGGAAGCTACTCATGCCTGTACACACATGCATCAACAGTTTTGTTATAAAAACAGGCGACAGTTTTTTTAAAGTCACACATGCTGAAAAAAATATACATTTATTAGACATTTTGTTGTTTTTATTTGCTTTCCTTTTACAAATATACTTTGCATGCAATAGCTTATGAATTCATGAAACAGTATTGGGCTGTTGCAATCAAGCAATTAATCACGTGATAAATTAAAAGGAGCTTGATAGTTTCCATTTGCATCATTGGTAGAAAGAGGGAAGTCCTAGAAAAACAAAGACCGAGTGACAAAAGTCTTGAACCTGAACCTATTTTTGAATACTCATCATTTCTCAGTGAATATGCCAACTGGAGCTCCTCTTGTTATATCACCTGTTTAAATATTTTTAGAATGTAACCAGAAGGTTTTCTGTACCAGGTGTGCAGGTCTTCCCGTCGCTCTGCAGATTGATCCCTGTGGGACAGGAGCAGCTGGAAGCTTTGGGAGCAGGCGCCAGGAGACAGAGGTGGCTGCATCCTCCGTTATTCACTGCACACGGATTATTCACTACACAAAGACACACAGACAGGCTCTGAGCACCCAGAGACCTACTTCTAATGCATGCTCAACAGAGAAAGAATTCAATTGTGGTGATAATCCCAGAGTAATTTTAATCAAAACAAAGTGAGCCGAAAAAACAAAATAGAATCTGTTACAATGACAAGAGAGATTATTGAAACAAAAGAATTGAGAACCTAAAAATAATTTGCCACAAAACCTTTAAATAAATAAATAGTTAAATAAATAAATTTTATTTATTTATTAATTTTTGCCCCAGGAAACAAACTAAGTGCTAATATGCAAAAATAAGTAAATAAGTAAATAAATAAGTAAATAAATAAATTAGTAAACAAAATAAATAAATAAAAATCCTTCATTTAGTGGGGAATTCAAGCAATTTAAATTAATTTAAGAACTCGCATGGAAAATTTTGTACCAGAATTGAAACTTGGAACATTTTTTAAACATATGTCACATATGCTCTCCAAATCTAATTCTAACAGGTTCCATTAACAAATATTAATCATTAGCTGTAGCTCCGATGCCTAACAAATCCTGTAAGATCCCTCTTGAAAATGAGATCTAGATCTCAAAGGGGTTTACCAGGTTAAATAAAGGAAATAAAAAAATAAAATACAGTTTCAATATAGATTCTTTTAAAGCAATAGTTATTACAGTAGTAAAATAATAAAATCACTCAATGGCATCATATAAAGACTTGTCTACAGGTCCAGGCGCACAGACTGACCGGTTTCCCGGTGCCGATGGAACATGTGAATATCCATAAGATTTTCCAGATTTTCAGCCAGCGTGTGGCGCTCCAAGCCAGTGAGTTTATCAGCACTCTGGATGCTCTTGGACAGCCAGTCAGTCCAGTACAGCTTGTCTTTGTGCACAGTGAGCCCGAAAGGGTGAGGCAGCTGACTGCCTATCAAAACCTAAAAACATAATATTGAAGTCATTGAGATTTAACTTTCCAAAACAGGCTGAATCAGTTTTCAATAATGCTATTTTCTAGAAAAATAAGCATGTGCTGCTACCTGTCTGTCAGAACCGTCAAAGGTGCCATATTCAATAGTTTTCATGCCTGCATCGGCCCAGTACAAGCGTTTGGTCTCGTAGTCGATGGCGAGTCCATTGGGCCACGTCAGATTGGACGAGATTATGACAATCCGATTGGAGGCGTCCATTCCTGCACGCTCAATCTTTGGGTTGGCTCCCCAGTCGGTCCAGTACATGAAACTAACCAGACAACAAAACATTCAGTATGCGCACGTAGCATCTGAGCTAAATAAAACATTTCATAACACGATTAATGTTCTTACCCTCCCGTTGGGTCGACCACGATGTCTCTGGGTCGGTCCAAGTTCTCCCAGATCAACACGGTCCGCATGCTGCCGTCGGCATTGGAAACTTCGATACGATCCGTACCTGGCATCAAAAGTAGAACAGTTATGTTCTCTTGCAATGCACCATAATACTACTTATTCTACATTATTACGTGAGAAATATTCTGCTACTTGAGGCATTTTACCAGCATCGGTCCAATAAAGTTTGTTGGTCACCCAGTCAATTGCCAAGCCTGCAGGGCTTTCCAGGCTTGTATCCACCACCACCTGCAAAAAGGGAAAACTAGAGTTTGATTTTTTTTGTTCTTCTTGGGGTGTTGCTACACATTTTTATATTAAAACTTTCAGAATTCATATTCACTTTTATAGCCAGTTTTTGAAGTGCCCACTAATAACTTTTGCTGACAACATACAGACTGACATATAACTAGATGATGAACATATAATCACGTATACGGATTAAGAGATGGCAGATGTCCAAATAGATGGGTGGGAGGTTGTATGAACAAATTAAATAAAAAGATGGCTGACCAAACAGATCCACAGATGGACGCATGTAACCCTCTTCTTGTCTGAGAGATTAAAAATCCAACAGCATTAAAGATATGTTATCCTTCAGGTAAAATAAGCTAATCTTGTAAGGAACGAAACCACTTGATGATGTAATTTCATGACACCTCCAGCAGATGGAAGTATTGCATAAATTTAATAGAATCGTCTTCTGCAGCTGCTCTCACTGACTGCATTGTTGAAAGGAAGAGTCACATTTAGAGTTCAGTCAGACCGGAAATGTCACTGACCTCCTGGTTGGTACCATTCCACAGCGCTCTGTTAATGGAGTCTGTGGTGACGTCCGTCCAGTAAATGTAGCCATCTTTGTCGTCCCAGTCCACCGCCACGGCGTTGCGCACGTCGGCCAGGGGGATGACATCATCGGACATGTCCTCGGTATCGAAGCTGATTCGTCGGATGTCCGTCCTTCGGGCAAAAAGCAGGAACTTGTCAAGACCTGATTAAAGACCAAAGGTCTTCTGTCAGTCCTCTAGGTTTAACAATGAAGTCAACAATAAACAACAACAACAGCATTACCACAGAGACATTTAATTAAACAAACTGATTAGCATCATAAATCACAACATAATTACATAGGAATGACCTAGATTAAAAGCTAGGGGTTGTGTAATAATATGACATGAGATGTTTCTCATTCAACTTGTGAAATTAGCTAACAGAAAAAAAAGATGAATTAAAAGCTTATAAAAGTAAGATTTATTTTCGGTCAGCAGTTATTAGACTACATTGAAATGTAAAATGCTTATCACATATTGAATAAGGTAGATATCTTATTATCTGCATGCTCATTTGTCCTCTAAAATTTCATTTCTTGAAGCAGCTCACATCTCAGCTCTCGGGTTGATCCAATTATGTGACTGTTACAGGATTACCTCTTCTAATTTAGCTGCCCAGCATGGACTGTTTTATTATAAAACTGTCAGGAAGCAGAGGCTGCAAAAGACCAAATCAAATATTTTCCATCGTTTGTCACCTTCTTTATGATTATATTTTTTCTGGGTAATAAATCTATCAATAACACAAATCAGTTTTATGTTTGATAAATGTAGGTTTTGGTGACAAAAATAGCTACTGACAAAATATCAGCTCATGTGAAGAACATTCTATAATTATTGGTTGAATTATGTCATATTTACATTTCTGATGGAATTATCTAGGGGTGGGCGATATGACTTGAAATTATCATAATATTTTGTGGTACTGTTGTGATGACTATTACACTGACAATAACTATTTATTACATCTTTTTTAGGCAGCCGTGTGACTGTGAGTCACAGCGATTGTATCCCATAAATACAAATACTGCTCTTGAAAAACATTTCCACTACAGAAGAAATGCGGATTTTCTTCTTCAGCACATTAAGTCACACCTCTTCACATAAAGAAGTGTGACTGCTAACTGCTCACAGTAACTGCATTTTCAATGTTACTGGTATTTATTGATGCAATCAGGATCCAAGTAATTGTGGTGATTTGTTTTTGAACATATCAATTATTTTTTAATATGGGGCAGGTTTTCCTAGTATTTAACTGTCCTTAAATTAAAGTCTAGCTTTCTCAGCATTTTTAGAGTAAGATTATGCTGCCGCAACAAAGAATAGGAAGCTGTGCAGTTGGAAATTGACTCACTGTCAGCACAGTTGTTGCTGTCCACTTTTTTGAAGCCGGTGGGACAGGCGCACGTGTAGGTCTTGTTGCTGGGGAGACACAGGTGGCTGCAGCCTCCATTGTTGGATCCACAGCGGTTTCTGCCACCTTCAGGACAAGACGTCACACAGAGCTCATGTTACAGTTGGTTTGTGAAATTTGACAGAGGCCATGTTTGCAAACCTTTGACTATGTCCTCACAGTTTTCCATAGTATTCTAATTGATACGAATAAACTTGTAGTCAAAAATCAAACGGCATACTTTGCAAAACTTCCTTTGTGTTGCACCCAAAGTACCATAACCAAAGAACTTAGAATGTAGGTGTGTGTTTGGATTTTACTGGAATGCCACACTGTATGCCCTTTACTTGGTCTTTAAGCTCTACAGCAACATGAGCTCAGATGACTGACAGAACATCATCTAAAACAAAAACACCAGAGCCTGACCTCCCTCTGGCACTGCAGAGGCAGCTCACAGTTCATTTTAGAGTCAGACGGTAACGGTGCTGTTAACAGAACAAACACAAAAACTTTTACTTGGCTGCATGACAAGTGCAACATGGTTTGCTGTCAAAGATTACAAGCTTTTACTGTCATTTTAATAAAACCTTCGCAGCTCACAACATAATTTAAACTACTGCAGCAGATTATTCTGTTATCTGTGTAAGGAAAGCTTTCTAATCTGCACGATCATACCTCAAGAATTGTACCTGTGTACTGCTGGTGCTTATATTATTTTAATATTGTCATTTTCTGAAAGCCACAAGTGACTTACCAATATCAATGTCGAAAAAACCTTTTCCATCATAACTTATTATGCTTTTAAATAAAGGAAAAATACTGTCATGGGATATAAAAGACCGATTATCATTTTTATTAAAACTTTTAAATCTTGAAAGACGCATAAATCACAGTCAGTCTTTCCATTGCTTTTTGGAGAGAAAAAGTAATGGGGAAAAAAACCCACTTTTATAACTTTTCTAGTCACGTTGTCTAAAACAGAAAGGCACAACCGTATGCTGATGACGATGTAATGTCTCCGCCCGATCTGGGAGGCTAACACTCCCTGACTGCAAACAGAAAGCACTATTTTCTTAACCAAATAAATCACTTCTTAGTCAGAATATATCAAAAGGAGGTTTGCCCATTTGTTGCCAACACAGAAAAAGCCTACGTCTGCAACAAAGATGATCTATGAAAGAAAGATCCATGGGACAAGGAAAGAGAACGGATTCCTCCCAATCTCTCTGTTCGAAACACATTTTACCAGGGATTATTCAACAAGTAAAATGTTGGATTTGATGGAAGGACAAAACACTTTATGCAATGGCTGTGACAGAAAGTTTTGTGACCGAGTCAACAATCAGTTCACCGACAACTGTGGGTGTGGTTTGCAAGCCTATAAATGTCCCGTAATAAAATGTTTCTTTTACAGGGATGTTTACTTTTTATTTTTCCTTTGTCCGCATAAGCAGATTTGCTTATTGAATAAATGACTAACTGCTTTCTCCAAACATTATTCCTGAACATTTAGCTTTGATAACTTCACGTCAAGGCAAGATTGCTCCGCCCACGCAGAAGTGTAATGCAGATAGAGCAAACATCTGACAAAAACGGTTAAAAGGCAAAGGTAGTAAAGCTCACTGAAATGTTACCTGTTTGGTCAGACATTTTTTGGCGAGACTTTTTTTCCCCCAAGACAACATTGATGAAAAGAAGACAAGCAAAAAAAAAAAAAAAGAGTCATACGTCTGGTTCGTAAAGTGATTTATGGGAAACCACAAAGAAATTGACGTCAAAGCCCAAAAGGTCTGATTCCACATAAGCAGGGCTAAATTGCTTTTGCAAAAAATGAATGTTTCACACGAGCCTGTAAATTCAACTCCATTTGGTTGGAATAAACTTTAATCTGGGTAAATCGTATCTTAACCTTCAAGTGTCTTTTAGGGCCATGTTGCCAAGGGAAACTAAACAGACTTGATGGTATCTTAAGCATACTGTTGTGACAGCTACCTTGATGTAGTGCAACCTTTACTATTAAAACACAGATATGTGCAGTAAAGTCAGACTTGCAAATTCACTGCATAGAGAAACCAAATAGAGTAACAATGCTAGTCAGAATTGGAGCAAATTCTGCAAAGGCTGATCGTGATACTTGTGGAAAAAAGCCACAGAGATTTTAAATCTGTGGGTGTGGGGTGTTAGGTCTCTAACCTAGTGCTCTCACATGACACCATTGTTGACTTGTTGCTTTTCAGCAGATAAACAATCATACATCTTCAGGAATTCAAATTCAGCTTAGAGTTTCCTTCTACTTATGCTTTTGGCTTCTTTGTGCCCTTCTTTGCATTTCTAACATGTTTAATATATTTCTCAATTGTTAATATGGAAGCTAATTTAACTAGCCATTGGCAGGTTGCCACTGGTGATCTGTACCTTAAAACCAGCAGCGAGGGGGTCCTAGTTTTGAGTCTCATTAATAAATCTGACTTCTCTTCAAGCTGTAGGTTGTTACAAAGCTACAGATTGTTCATATTGCAAATTTGTAAGCTAACAAATATATAAAACTTGACCTCAATGGATTGTAGAACATAACAGACGGCCTAAAAAATAATAATAAATTGGATGTTTTTGCAATTTCTTATTGTTTACCATTTCAGAACTGCCATTTCAGATTGCAACTATGCAAATCACAAACTGTCCATCATCTTTAAGCTGAACAGGTTTTATCAATGGCTAACACCACCTTCATTAACTGATTTCACCTCCATGTATTTCACTATGCCACCTGTTAGAAGAAAGTCATGCAAATATTCTTCTGCTCAAGTTGTGTACTGACCTGCAGGCTGCCTTTGCGGGTGAAGGGTGTGGATGTCCATGGGAAAGTGGAGCTTATTGCGGATAACCTCCTGGTTTTTGCCTGTGAATTTGTTGGCACTGTTGATGCTCTTGGTGTGCCAGTCAGTCCAGTACAAACTGTCCTCAAAAACTGTGATGGCAAAGGGATGCGGAAGGCCTAAACAGAGAAAGATTAGGTGAAAAAATGCTAGTAAACGAAGCAACAACCATCAAAGCTAATTTTTCTACATTTTTTTGTGAAAAGTTACTCATAAATGTGCGAAAAGATCCGACATCAAATTTCATACTTTCTTAATGAGCAAAAATAATGACTTGTGTTGGCTTAGAACACAACAAACGGAATGATGCTACAATTGGCTCTATCTATGAAAATACTTCCCTATTCAGTGCCGTGGTTCTGACTGATGTCATGCTGTCTGTATATAAAACTGCTTTCAATTACTTAGCCTCTCATCTAGCCAATAGCTGGTTTTGTTGTGGCCAATCAATCCAAAAACCAAGGGCATTGCATAATCTGACTTCTCTGTCCAAAATCTGACTGCAAGATCAAAGACAACCCTTAAACTGAACACAATAAGACAAATAATGGCCAGTTCGTTTCTAAGTCTGCCAGTGCAAATTTTGATGGAAGATCTTAATCTCAACAGTAATAAATTCCAGATTTTCACCACAGCCTTCAAGACATGCATATATTTTATTTGGGTTTCCAAGGCTTTTTGCAGGCTGCAATATTTGTCTCGGAGGCCTTGAAAAATTCAAAATTGAAGATCCTTGCAGTCACTTTTTCTAATTACACAAATGTCTGAGCGAGACACGGACCAGAGGAGGGAAGTATCCCAGACAACGCGTCAACTACTGAGGAGGACTCTTGTGCCATTGCTGGTTCAGTTTGAATGTATTTTTTCTCCTTCATCCTAATCCTTCTGCAAAACTGTAGCTGAAAAAGCAGTTGGATGGGATTGCTGAATGGATGGAAAAAGTGATTTCTGCTTCACAGAGCGGCTGCGGTGATTGAGGCGGGCATGCTGGTGCTTAGCTTTTCAAAACACCACGGCTAGTTTAATGACAGTGTTTTACGACACAACATAAATGTCAATTGCTAAATGGCCAAAGTAGGAGGAAGACTGGAATGATAATGAGCAACAAGAACCAGAGTGACTGCGTGTACTCGAGTGTAAACTCAGCAAAACAACAGTTTCATTGTTTCAGTTGGCATGCTTTGCAAGGTACAAACTGATTTACCCAACAATACAGATGAATGTACATAATTTAGCTACAAATTAATACAAATTACTTTTGCTTCTGAGGTCTCAAACTTTTTACAGTCTTTATAATTAAAAATGCCCCCCAGCCTCCTCAAACAGATCCAGGTGCATGTCTGAAGCGATTCTGATAAAAACGTGTGTATTTTCTGATCTTATCGCAGCATAAAGGAGACAACATTTGCACCAAGTCATCGACATCAATGATGGCGCCTGGTTTCGACACGGTCACCTTCTTCCTCATCCTCTTCACACCCTGCTTTTCTGGGACAGCTGGAGGAGCAGCTGCAGGCGGACAGGGGCATCAAACGCTCCAGCAAGTCTTCACAGATATGTCACCTTTAACCTACATGTGGCACATTCCTGTCCTCAAACGCCTCAACAAAATCTGTCGTACTTTGTTTCAAGAGCTCATCAGCAACACAGCGTCGCCTCCAGCTGGACAGAAAGATGGTAGAAAAGGGCTGGAGTCATCTTTGTTGAATTTTTCATTTGTGGATTTCATTTCGCTTTGAGATGAATTTCCTCTGATGTGAAGTAGCTTAATCAAAAGGAATTTTGATAGGAGAGAGATCCACCGCCTGCTGCTCTGCTCGTATTCCCCAATGTATCATAACAAATTATGTCTTGGTTTTAGCCTCATTTTACTTACAAAATGGGAGATGAAGAAGCAAAAATGGCACCGAAAATGTAACAAAAGCAGAGTCGTGACATCTGCAGTAGGTTTTCACACATTACTGGCAAACGTGTGAATAGTATTTTTTAATTTATATACATTTTTGAGTGTTGCAAAACTTTGGTATCCATGACATGTTTCTCTATAGTATAAATGTGGTATAATAATCTTGACTCCCTCTTCAAAATGACAATATATAAAAATATGTTTTTTGTCCCAGGATTGGAACTGTGGTATCCAAGGCATGTTGGGTGACCACATGTCCAGAACCATTTGATGTCCACCAGCTGACCAGTGGGAGTCAGAGCTGTCATGTTAGGAATTTTTTCTGTCCAAACTTCACAAACAAAAACGTGAGTAGTTCCTTATCTACCACTGGAACCTCACGTTAAATAAGGTGGTAGATCCATGATGCTGTGGGCCTGTGACTCATTCAAAGCCCCAAAGAACCTTGATAAAAAGCCTTTTATAAGAAGCCTTTTATAAGAAGCCTTTTGTAAATTACAATCTGGAGACTTGCACCAGAAAACTGAAAACACTACATCATTCTTAACAAAATTAACCATTCCTCAGCCCTCCAAGTCCTTAGGTATGAATCTTATAAAAAAACATGAGGTGAGCAAAACTGCATTCAAAGCAATGGTGAAATATTCCTCTCATGCGGAAACTTAGTGAAATCTTGTGAAAAGACAAAGTGTGTTGTTATTGGCACAAAGGGGGGTCTGCAAATTATTAACAGCATGCATGCACAAAAAGTGTTTTTGGAATGGATTTTCTAAAATATTACAGTGAAAAACTAGGGTATGTTTATAAAAGATGCTTTTATTTTCTAGAGATTTAGAGAAAAGAAAAGCTGGAAAATAATTAAGGAAGGAGTTATTCTTCTGTTCTGCCATAGTTCCTTTAGGTTTTTATAGTTAAGTTTTAGACACCGACAGCCTTAGGTTACATCTTAAGCTTATGCTATGTGCATGCATTAATCCTGAATTAAATACTAAGAACTGTTCAGGTATTGTGCATTCACAAAATAATAAATAAATGACATAGAAGTATACATTTGAGGGAAAACATTTAGAAGTCATGAATATTTCCCTAAATCTACATCAGTCAGCCGCTTGTTGTGCAGGAGACAGTTTTGTGAAACCACAGCTGGACGTATTTGGTCTCTGGCAGAGCTACTGTATGATCACGACAATGCACAAAAATAACTAAATTAATTAATAAACACTCTCACAAACTTGCAGAGACAACCAGACTGTCCTTCCTGTCCCACCACCTCCAGCTGAACAGGTGTGCAGGCCGGATAGCGCCACCATCCGTGACACACACCACAGGGGGCTGGCCCACATCCAGCCAGCTCCCTCACACACAAACACACACGCAAACCCACATGCACATCTATAGGTGCAGGGGGATGAGTGCTCGTTAACATTCCTGGGCACAGCAGCTCAGAGTGTAACACACCCTCTTGCGCACACGCACACACACAAAAAAGGAAAACGTCCCATTTGTCCTGTGTGTTGTCTGAGCAAACACAAGCTGTGGAGGAAGGACAGGGCCAATTACAGCCTTTTATCCTCAGAGCACACATCATTAAGAAGAGCTCACAGGAATGATGCCCTGCATACACACCCACATCAAACATTACCCCTGTCCTCTTTCTTCCCACTGTTTAACACCCTGATCATCACTGATGGGCTTCTACCATCTTTCCACTTCATCAGAAAAACACTCCAAAGCTCAGAGGCCATTCTGGCAGACACAAGTTAATGCCCACACTTCAAATTTCTTTGTAGAGTATAACTCACAAATTGATCCATTCGCATGTTGCGTGGACGGGTTTCATGACAGATTTGTAAAATGTGTCTACACAGGGCTGTATCACTATTAAAGACAAGTTTGTTTGTTGGATGAGTTCCTCCTGATAAAACCCAAGATAGTTATTTTCTTGTTCCAACATGCGAGTCTCCCAAAAACGCTTCTGGAGCTCCACTAATGGATTTTGTTTCAGAGAGGACAAATTTGTAAATTTGCTATTTGTATTTACTAACACAAATTGCACTTTAAATTAGTCACATTTTGCCAGTAAGAGTTTGCAAAGTTGGAAAGACAACTGTGACATTTCTCCACTCAAAGTACAGATGATTAAATTGAGTTCTGACCACTTGATTGGTCAATTTATGTATCCGAGTTATTCAAGTTCCCCAATGTAGAACAGATATAAAGTTATGTCTTAGGTATATGTACTTATTGTATCATTTCGGTGTAAAAATGTTGATTTAATGTTGTCTTGACATATTTTATTACTGATATTAAATAAAAAACAAAACTGATAGAATTCAGAAATATTATTTTTGTTATTTTCTCCACTATTTGTTCCAAAAGAGCCACAATAAAAGTCAGTCAGTTCAAAAATATGCTTAAATGCAGTCATTGTGTGCAGGTTAGGGATATAAATCACATTTCTGAAAGTAAAGGGCGTCCAGAAGGAGCTCATTTCAAGTGGGAATGTTTTTCAAGAACAATATTCATGTTTGTGGTTCTGTGAATGCTGCACCATGGACCTACAGCCCTGAAAAAGAAATAATAAATAGCTTTTTACTCATTTTTGTTGTTACCACAATAGTACCAAAGAAATATTGCAATATAATGTGTGTCAACTATGGATTCCTGACTGTCTTTTCACTGGAACCATCTCTTCTACCTAGGCTGTGTTTTATTTTGTGTGTTTCCACTGTGAAGTCCAAAAATTGAGCTGCTTACGTAGAATACCTCCCCTAACTTTGAGCAGGTCCCACCGCTGGACTGCCACTGTGTTCTGGGGACACAATGTCCAACCACCGCAACAGTACAGTCCAGAATGTGATTCGGATCTGATTAAAACTGCATTAATCTCCGATTGTTTCATGGCGTCGACGGTCCGCAGTTCCAAGATTTATAAAACGAAACAGGATCAGAAAGTGACAAATCCAATCTGATCTCCACCTAAAAGCTGTTTTTTTGTGCATTTCTCTTGAAAAGAAGAGTGGCTGTCCAGTTCGGTGCCATTACTCCCAGTTCCAGCATCGCTGTTGAATTCAATGGTTTCACTGACAACCTACTGTGATCAGAGTGTTCTGTCTGGCTGCCTCTTTGCCAGCCGAGAAACACTGAACACAAACGCACCGGGGAACCACCATTACTATCATAAAAACCTGAGAAACAAACATGTCTGTTTTCTTCAATTCTGGCTCAAGTGTGTGTCTGTGTGTGGCGTGTGTGTGGCGTGTGTGTGTGTGTGTGTGAGAGTGAGTGGCTTTCTAAAAACCCGATCTGTACTTTGATGTACATCAGCACATTTCTCAGCAGGGAGCAGCAACATGAACAGAGGCATGCACTTTGCTCTTTGTTCTTATTTATACTTTTTGTGCCTGTGCATATCACTGGTGGACACATGCATGCTCTTTAAGGGAAAAACGGCACTAATTAACTCCACATGGAGAAGTGCAGCCGTGCTTCACCATCTGTGAATGTGTGTATGTGTGCTTCTTTGCATTGGAGTGAGATTATTTATGAGAATTGAGGGAGAACCTGAAACTCTGGCCTGACCTCTTTTCTACCTTGTAATCAGATTTATAATAAATAAAAATATATCTCTTTTCAGATTCTTGGAAAAAAAAAAAAAAACTAAAAGAATGTGGAGTGTAAAGGTAAATCTTTCCAAAGAAAACAGGGAACGGTTTCTACAAAAAGACCGTAACATGATCTCTGTTCCTGTATTACTTTTATTTTGAATGAATTTAAGCACAAATTGACTGAAACGGATACAATTTAGAAACAGTTTTATAACTGCACAAATTGCATGTTGCTGTAAATTAACTTTCTATTTGACTATATTTAAAATAGTGTAAAAGATTTCTTTCGCATATTGTTTTTTTTTTTTTTTTTTCCTTCAACCATGCTGAACCATGAATCCAGAATCGAGTTATGAACTGAAGTATGGTCACAACTTTGGCATAACTTCATGTAATCACACCTTCAGCTCAAAGTGTGTCAATAAGTATTTATAGATGTGTTTCTACTGAACATTCATTCATTTGTAACAGCAGAATCATTCTTTATGTTTGAAATGGAGAAATGAGAAAAATAATATCGTTCTCTGCTGAAGAACAACAGAGCAGGTTTTACAGGAAGTAGTTTTGGTTTTTATAATGTATTCTTTTTTTTTTGACTTCTTAGTAGTTCAAAACTTAATATTAGGTAATGTTTTGATGAGAAACTATTCTCAACTCATGAAGATAAATATGTCTGCCTTTCTTGAACGAGAGGTTCTCTTTTCTTTCCCATTTTGAAGAGCGGCTCGGAGAATCAGTCGCATCACATTTACACCTCAAGGAAGCAGAAAGGAAGAAAAGAATTACAACTTGGAAGATTCTAGAAACTTGGATTCATTTTTTAAAAATGCTAAATGTGCCAATAATTGTGGTTCTGGTGATTTTGTAAGACCTTGTTTTAAGAGGGGATTTTTTTCCCCCACTGTGTAAAATGTACAAAAAACAAATGTTTATTCCCTTTTTTTCTACTTTACTACTGAAATAAAACATTAATTTATTTTATATATCTTTACCAAGTGTGTCACCATCTTCAGATCATAGAAACTGCACACAACCTGTTCTGTAATATTTCAGGGGGTTTTATGAATCAGGTCTAGTCAGCCATAAAAATATGTTGTCATCAAGCAAAGTGGAAGAAAAAAAAAAAAAAAGCATTCAACGTCTCCTTCAGTCTCACAAATAAATGCCAGTATTCTACTTTTCACTCTGGATCTGAACTCGTCCTTACATCATCCGACGCCTGAAAAAACAAACGCCGGCTCGGTTTACCTTGGCTGATGACGGCCTTGCGGTTGCGTCCATCCAGGTCCGCTCTCTCGATGACGTGATGCTTGGCGTCCACCCAGTATATGCGGCGGCTGGCGTAGTCGATGGTGAGGCCGTTGGGCCAGAACAGGTGTGTGTCTGCGATGACCCGGCGGTTCGAGCCGTCCATGTTGGCGTACTCGATGCGTGGCGTGTTCCCCCAGTCCGTCCAGTAAATCTTACTGAAGGAGAAAATGGGACACTCGTGGTGAGTTTCATGCTTGTACAGCTGAAGCTGGCATACAACAGATTGTTGTCAGGATTTCAGACGCAGCAGATGTCTTGATTTGCCAAACAAGTTTTCTTTGCCTCCAACATTTACGTCCTCCTCATCGTCACTCATCTGTTATGCGTAACCTCAGAAACTTTTCCCCCCCCTCATTTGTTAATTATCCCATGCTAATGAGCTCTCTAATATGCCGCCCGAGTTTTCCACTTTTAAATTTCACTGGGGCCGTTTAGGAAACTTTCTCCTGCCACCGCACAACATGAAACCAGGCAGGAGGACACAGTTAGCTGCTGCTGCTCCTTTTGTGAAATACTTGTTCCACACAGATGCTCGCCTGTGGGTAATGCCGTGCTGCCAAACTTTAATCGCTGCTCTGCTGCTGCTGCGCTACAAGTGGGACATGTCCAGAGGGGATATGCATATATGAATGTGTGTGGATGTGAAAGCATCTGGGGTGAATTATGAAGTGTGTGTCGACTCGTACCCCTCGATGGGGTGCAACGCAATGGCTCTGGGCTTCTCCATATTCTGCCACAGCAACACTTTTCGGTGCGTCCCGTCCAGATTGGCCACTTCAATGCGGGACGTCCCGGAGTCTGTCCAGTAAAGCTTATCATGGATCCAGTCTATAGCCAATCCCCCTAAAGCAGAGGAAAACAAGTTGTTTTACCTAATTCAAATGATTCAGTTGGATTCTGTGGAAATATCTTGGCAACCACATATCCTGTGAATAAAACACAAACCTAAACTGTAGATTAAAATTACAGGCCTCTTTTTTATTGAGCATGTAGTTTATGTTTTTGGTAGCTGAGCAGATAGAATTCGTATTTTTACCCACTGCATCAGTATGACGAGGACTGGACAATATGATTTAAAAACTTATGACACAAGCTCTTCATTTCAATAGGTATCGATAACCGTTGATCTTTATTGTTTATTTTTTTCTTTTAAATATCTGAAATTTGCCAAACTGGCCGTGTGACCTTTCCTGTCTTTGACAGTTTTCACTTCACTCTGTTTCTTATTTGTAAGCAGCTATGAGGCACGAAACTGAAACTGCTGCTGTGCAAGTAATTCAACAGGTTGTTGCTAGGTAACCAAAGAGTGAGTGAGTTGCTAGGTGACCAAAGAGTGCGTGCTTAGCTCACCATGAGAGGTTGAGCAGCAAAAGCCTCTTCTCTGTGTACATCTCCCAGAATGCTGTGTGGTTCTGTATCAGAGTTCATTGAATATTCTGTCTACTGAATACTCTATCAGGCGTATCGTTTATTCATATTGATCACGGGTCTATCATGATATATATTATTGTTGATTTATTGTCCAGCCCTACATATGACTTTGTTGAAACAGACTGTCTAATCCCTATGGTGTGAATGCAACTTAATTTTAAATTGCAATCATATATGATAAAGATGTTCTTAAAATGCTGAGTTCCTAAGGGGGAAGTAGAAGATGGCATCAGAGATCGATAGAAAGAAATGTGACTGTACTAAAGAATCATAATGAGGCGTGATGTAGAATAAAGGAAAAAGCTCAAGTTTATTTGGCTCAGCTCCAAAATGAATCAGGTGATGGATGGAAGGAAAGATGCAGGGCTGAGTATCGTCAGACAGAGAGAAGCAGAGTTGAATAAATTGGATAAATGATGAATGATGCTGCTGTCCCTAAGCTGAACCCATTAGCTGCCACACCCACCTGGGCTCTCCAGACCGGTGGAGATGACCTCCTCCACGTTGGAGCCGTTGAGGTTGGCCTTCATGATGCGGTCAAGCGTCACGTCCGACCAGAAGACGAGCTCTCGGCTGTGATGGAAGTCCAGTGCGATGGCGTTTTCCAGGTTGTTGAGCAGGAGGGTGTATTCTGAGCGGTGTGGCAAAACTTGTCGGATGTCAATGCGGTTTGCAAACAACAGCACTGGCTCTGGACCTAAAGAAAAGTTTGTAGTCAAAAGAGAATAAAACACTTAGGATGCTTTTAATAACAGCAGGCAATAATTTCAGCTGAGCTGAGGGTATGAGTTGTGGCAGCTGCCTGGCAGGCGCTCCTGACCCAGGTTTAACTCTGATCTGCAGCAGATTGATGGCTTGCTGCAGTAGACCTGCACTCTGCCTCTGGAGCACGGCTAAATCTTCCTCAGAAGCCCCAGAATGAGGCAGAGCCCCTGGAGCAGCTGAGTGGATAAAGTTACAACTTAAGAAAAGTGGAACCACTGTGCAACCAAACTTTTATTGGAGGTCAAGCCTTGAGGAGTCTCTGGTGATGTATCAGGGGAGAGAAGCAGAGTAGTGATTTTTTTTTTTTTTTTTTACCCAGAGCTTTGCAGCTGCGCTTATCAGGCCGAAGCTCGTAGCCGTGGACACAGCGGCACAGGAAACTCCCCTCCGTGTTGGTACAGCCCTGGCTACAGTAACCCTCTTCTGCACACTCATCCACATCTGGAAAAAACCACAGAAGGAAATATTGATGGTGGCAATAATTTCCTTAGGGTTAAAAATAAATGGAAGAGACAAATTGCCAGAAAGGAGTTCAAGGAACAAAATAATCTAACAGTCTTAGAACAATTGAGCTGGAGATTTGAATTAAATTATTTCAAGCATCTAATCTTCTGACTTCAGGAGAAGTTCCTACTTTTGGAAAACTTCATGATAGAAAATGACAGATTAATATGACCACATCTTACAGTTGCTGGACATTTCCTGGACTGCGCTTGCATGATGCGAATCTCCCATTGCATGACACGCTCCTGCTGACTGAATTTCATTCAGGTTTTATTGAAGCAGTAGCTGCGTTTCCATTCCAAATGTGTGAAAAAGTTCAACAATCTGCTGTTTGTTGGAGCACAATTGTGATGAAAAAAAAAAAAACATTTTGCAATTGCAGTGTTTCCATTAAAAAAGAAACACAATTAAAGTCACACATGAATAAGTTTGTTCACATGATAAGTCATTAAAAAACTGTCATCCTCCAACTACTTCCTGCTGTTGTCTTCTGCGTCTTTTCCACCAGTGGTAACATCTGGTTGTTGATCATGTGACTCATGTGATGCACAAAAAGTGCTTCCATTGCAGTTTTGTGAAACAGACCAATTTCAATAAAGCCAAAAAAGCAAATCATCTTGGCACTAAAACATTTGATCAAAAAACAAGAGATTTCCAAAATGTCTGTGTTTCAATTAAGGGAATTTATTTTTGAAAAGTCGAATTGCTCTATTATACGGTCAAAGGAAACGCAGCTACCGAAACATCTAAAACATGCCGTACTCTGGATTTTGACAACACTGGCCAAAGGTTTTGAGTTCAGTCACAATAAAATCTTTCATTTTAGTAATTTGGTTCTAAATATACATCTACTGATTTTTCAACCAGATCAGATTCAGTTACAATGCCTGGTGCACAAACAGCTAACAAAGCCCAGTCAGCATGGTGTTTTATATATTCCTTCTGATTCAGTTTCTGGGAAAAGAAAAATGACATTTTCTACCATTTACTTATCAGTTGTGCTGGACTTTCCCAAGACTCTCTGGAGGATATAAATGAAGACTTCATAAGTGGGAGGTAAGAGCGGCGGCACCTCATGCAGATTAATGTTGGCTTGATGTCACCCCCAGGAAGTCAGTGAAGACAACACTTGGCAAGTTGTCATAAATATTAACACCCTTGCTCACTCACTTTCACCAGCAAACTCTGTCACATTGTAATCCACGCCCCCAGTGCCCCCCACACACACACACACACACACACAGACAGACAGCAATACCCTGGCAGGATTTGTTGTCGTCGGTCAGTCGGTATCCGTTGTGACAGGTGCACTGGACCAGTCCTCTGACCATCTGACACTTCTGTAAGCAGCCTCCATTATTCTGGTTACAGTTGCCCTCACTGGAGCGCGGCCCTGCAGGAAGTGCAGAAAGATTACAAGGACATAAACACAGCTTGCTGATTCAGCAAAAATGTGAAAAGCATCTGGCACATTTGATGTTGGACCTGGGAATACTTTTAGGAGTGAGGCTTGAGGTTACTAAACTTTATCAACACAAACAGAACATGCTCCTTCAGAAATGTATTTAAACATTACTGAAGCCACATATAGGACTCTGCTGACACCGTGACCTTTCTTTCATTACGAGAGTCTCAATCTCACCTTTGCTTGAGCCTCTTAAGATCTGAGTTTTTTCAGTGGCAAAACTATTTGCAACATAATCGGCTGACTTCTGGTCTTAGGCCAACTCCAGACTGCTTGGAAGACTAAAATCAGGCAGATCATGAATGGTTTTGAAGAGGCTCCAGGTAGGTGGTGAGAAAACTATTGTTGCTTGACAGCTCATAGCTAAGAAAAAACCAAATGGTGTTTCTTTCTCTTAACCAAACACTTAAACCTTTA
Source organism: Poecilia latipinna (assembly GCF_001443285.1). Taxonomy (NCBI): domain Eukaryota; kingdom Metazoa; phylum Chordata; class Actinopteri; order Cyprinodontiformes; family Poeciliidae; genus Poecilia; species Poecilia latipinna. The sequence goes on along the minus strand of NW_015113268.1, from coordinate 47,271 downwards.
AAAATAAATACATTGCAGTAATCTCCAATATCTTTAAGGAAATTCCATGTGAGCAAACCATCTAGAGCAGACGAAAGTCTTCTACTATTTTGATGTGATATAGCTATTAAGAAAAAAAGCGTACTAATGTTGGAGGTCGTTGAGGCATTAATGTGGTGTGGACAGGGCCTTACGTTTATTTGAGAAAAAAAGGTTTCAAAACAGAATAAAAGACACGGCAGAGAGAAAACTTTCCAGGTTAAGAGGAAAACATTTTCATAGGAAACTCTGATCATCAGAAAACCATTATGTAAAATGAAGTGACTAAGCAATTACGGAGTAAGCACTAAACCTAATGTGGTGAATTTATGACTAATTGCAATAAAAGGTGTTGATTTTCTTGAAACACTTACTGCAGTCGTGGTGTGGGTGTTCATCTGTCCCGTCACCGCAGTCGTTGACCTCGTTACACACTTTTCTCTGTCCAATGCAACGGCCATTCCCACACTGGAACTGATCAGGAGCACATGGAGGACTGTCTGCAAGGAGGTGTGAAAATACAGACAAGAAGACACGAGTCACTGTTTTTAGTAGACATCTATTGTTTGTAGTTCATTTAAAATACGGGGAACTTAGTTCATTTTGTTATTGGCTGAACAGTGTAAATATTTCAAAGAGCATGGCACAATTACAGAGTGAAAGAGAACTTTTCAAACGCATCTGTTCTCCAATATCCCATAATTGCCCGATTCCCCCATCAGGATGTCATTTAGCCCTGCAGAGGCCATTCATTTCCTTCAGGTGTGTTGGGTATGCATCTAAAAGCTGCAGGACAGTAAACCAGATCTGGTGTCCTGGTTTACAATTTTCTCCTAAGATTTTTTATTATTTTTTTATTTAATAAAAACAGTTTCTAAGAGTGAGAAAGTTTTTTTGTGCTTTTTCACAATACTTGAACATTGTTCAAAGAGCGTCTCGAGGTACATAGTGTTCATCTCACATCAACATGAAGTCAAAACAATAAGACTGTTTTCTAGAAACAACTGCATTTCTCATCCAAAAAAAAAAAAAAAAAAAGGTTTTTCCCAGTAAAGGAGAACTCTTCACAGCCGTTGTCATGACTACATTTTAAAGTGAAGGTTATATTTAACCTCTAAAAACAAGATAACTACAAGTCTTACCAGTTTTCTCACACCCCTCTTCATCACTCCGATCTGTGCAGTCGTCCTCACCATCACATCGCCATGACAACCGCACACAACGTCCAGTTCCACACCGGAACTGGTCAGCTGTACACATTGACGAAGCTACAGGAAAAAAAATAAATAAAATATATATATATATATATATATATATATATATATATTTGTAGAGTATTTCTAACAGATCTTATCGATGATCTTTAGGATCAGCGGATTCTTACTGCAGTTCTTTTCGTCCGACTGGTCGTCACAGTCGTATTCGCCATCACATCTCCAGCCGGAGTTGATGCACATGCCGCTACTGCACATGAATTCAACTGATCTGCAGGGCTGATGGGAAGCTGTACAAATACAGAGAGTTTAGCTCTGAGAGTAAGTCCTAAAAAGAAAAGTTTATCAAACTACCAGTGGAAAATGCAATCTGATCAGCAATAAATATATTTCATTATATTTCCAGAGATGCCCATCTCATTCCTAATAAAAAAAACTTTTTGGTTGAATGGTTGAATTAGAGGATTTCAAATGTAAAACTGCCGAGGCCATTAGTAATCAGAGGCTTAACCAAAGATTTTCAAAAAATGAATGAAAATACAATTTTTAACTTTGGACAACTTTTACTAATTCAGGAGCTTTATATTATGGTTGGGCTCGTTTGTGTGTTTTCTTCTTGTTAGGATGGATAAATCTAAAAGGGTCCAAACGTCACGGGGTTCATTCAAATTAATTATCATATGTACATAACTTAAAATAATTTATATACATATGATTTAGAAAGGCTTCCCATGAGGTTTCCTTTTATTAGGTCATTAAAAATGGACTTGTAGAGACGTCTTATCCTCATGCTGCCTCTGAATTTATTCCTTCAGTTTCATAGTTTAAAAGTAATTTCTAAAACCAGCAATACTTCCTCCTCACCATCATTAATTATTCCTGTTTAATCTGTCTGTTTGCATGATTATCTGAAAGCTGATACCGGCTGTTCAAACTTTAAATCTCTCTCCATCTCGCTACATGCGATGAGATCAAAGTGAAGCCCAAAATGGCAGCACAAAAAGGATGTAGGTGGATGAAAAGATTAAAGCTGAATCAAACATAAGCATCTTACATCCTCAGCGTGTGTGAGCTTGTGTGTGTGAATACGCCTTTGACATGTTTCCTCCTGACAGCAGGAGTGAGCTCCCATCGAAGCGTCAGGGAGAGCGCGATGGAAGGGGAACGAAATGGCAAACAAGGAAATGTAGAGGAAAAGGGGAGGAGGGGGGGGGAACTGAGGTGGGGCTTGAAGCTTCTGTGTGCACGCCTATCGGCTGGGCAGGAGAAGAGAAAGATGATCAAAACAGCAGGTGGTTTTCCCCGCAGAGAAACCAGCAGACAGAGACGGAGATGGAAAAGTGAGTGAATCAGTGTGGGACGCCGAGGAGAAACACACAGACGCCCAGAGATCCATCCGCAACTTTCTCCCTCACAGACAAACACACACAACTCGCAAACAATTCCAAGTTCATGTGCTCAGCGATGAAGCCAAAAGCTGTCCCCATGTGGTAATGATGCATGCAAGTTGGGGTATTTTTGAGAATATCGATGTGTGTGTGTGTGTGTGTGTGTGTGTGTGTGTGTGTGTGTGTGTGTGTGTGTGAAGATTCACATGAGCCAAAAGAAGAGGAGAGAGAGAGAAAGAGAGCAAGAGGGAGAGACTTCTCCTCTAACAAAGCACCCTTCATGTGTCTGGAGAGTGGATGCCAAGGAATGCTGTCTGAGGATGGGCTGTCTTATACCTCTGAGGAATGCCTCCTGAGGGTGTCAGTGTGTGAAAGAGGGGGAGTGTGTCCACAAAATATGAAACAGAATTCACTGGAAGTCCCCCCCCCATGCTCCCCACACATGGATGAATATGGTGAGCAGATTGAGAGTGGAGGACAGCAGCAAATTAGCAGAGAGAGGTCAGAGCGATTGTCAGGACCTACAATCTGCAAGCAGGATGCTGAAATGTTATAAAAAAATTTGAAATGTTTGTTTTTCTTTTGCATTTCTGTAAACCTCAGAATTTTCTTCTGGATTATGTTTCATTACAGACGTTTCTGATTCCTAAAAGATCTTCACACAATGCTCCATAACTGTCTTTAAAAGATGTGATACCCCAAATGGACATCTTTTCTAAGACATTTCTTTTGTTTTGTTTTTTACTGTCAAACATTGCTAATCCAGTATTCACACCCATGGCTTTCTGTTTGTTAAATAACTTTTCATTGATTTTCGTTGTTTGTTTCTACCATTTCTTTTGGGATATCAGCTCCAGTTTGTCTCTGCAGATCCTCTCCATCCCACTCCGTTTGGATTGGCAGCATTTGAAAGCTGACATTTTTAGTTGCATTGAACTCTGGGCTTTAGTTAGGCCATTCACATGTGGAGATTTTCACACGCTTGACCTGCCGATCAACAGCCTGAGCTGATCCAGGGATTTCTGGCTGATTTATGTACCTCTACTGATGAGTGATCAAATAGCAGTGAGAAACCTTGAACCTGTGGTTATCATGCTGAAGATAAACTCATCAAAGGCACGGAACCGCCTGTGTTTGAGTGTGTGTATGCATGAGATAAGGTGGAGCAACATGAAACAGAGTGAATAAGAGGAGCATAGCATATCACACATGGGAGATCAAGGACAGAGAGCAGCTGAAATTTCTGTAGGAGGATTTTTTTCTCTCTGTAGGAAGGAGAATAAACTGACTATGACTGACAATTTAGAAGCTTTATTAGCTGACAACACAAGCTGCATTGCAAACACGTGTTCTTACTTTTAAGTCAAGAGAAGTCATGCGTCAACATGCAAAAAAGCAGTAGCAGTTGGCAGATGTTTTAAAGCAGATCTTGGAAATCTCAACTAAAGAACGGACTTTGAACGAATGCAGGTCGTCGTCTTTCTGTCTCTCTGCTACGCTGCAGCTCAAACTTCAAGGTCCTTCCCTTAAGAGCAGCCTCTTCATGCAAATGCAGGCTAATAATTATTGCAACCAAATAAGTGCCACTGAGCCAATTTATGCACAACACTTAAAACGGTCCTTTGTGAGTTATTGGGATGTTATTAGTTTGGGGTTTCAAAGAGTCCCTTGGAACTTGTTCTTGTCCCATCACTGCATTTGGAACAGGCTTCCTGCTGATTGAAATAACAGTGCATAAATAAATAAATAACATGGGATGTTGCATTTCGTCTTTATTAAAGAGATGTAGCACCCGGAGGCAGTAGCTGTTTTTTAATTTGAGAGCGGGACTGTGAGCAACTGGCACACTGCAGCAGGAAATAATCACATCAGATCAACAACCTATAGGAGACAACAGAAGCTTAAAGCAAGAAGAGAATAACGTCGCTGTCTTACTATAAAAAACAAAATCACTATTTACTTATAGATCAGAAAACTAGAGATCAATTCATTGAACTAGAGATCATTTAGGTGTCTCAATACACGTTTATTATGAAGTTTCCTTTAGCAAATCTGATTTTAGTGGATTTTTAAATGACAGGCCTCTACAGAACCACAGATGAAGCTGCTGAGGTAATTCTGTTCCTTTAATCACGTGTTTTGGAGCAAAGAAACATCAAACAAGCACGATGGTGCGCCTCAAGGGCCAGGTTTGTGGAAAATACCACATCAGGACACGCACTGCTGATCTTTCATCCTACTCTGATATTTTGCAGAAGGCCACCACACACAGCACATTACAATAGTGTATGTCAAGCTGATTCTGGGCCCAAGAGGGCCCTGAATAAACCCCAATAAAACCCTGAAGAGGACCTAGAAGTGTTGAAGTAGCTGCTATTGGCCCTTGAATCCACCTGTGCACCCCCTGTGGTAGAACAACGCTTATGCAGCCATCAAAAGAAGTGTGAAATCCTCCCTGTTTTCTCCAGAGCAGTCAAAGGCCCTCTGGACATCTGATGTTACCAAGTGTCCAGGATAATTTGGATCAAGTTAATTTATGATATTCACAAATGTTAAATTTTGTTGAATTATTTCAGACACCCGACTCAAATATGGCAGTATTATGTATTTAAAACCAAATCTCTTGTTTTACTGGTCTATTTACATTCCGTCCCTCAACAAAGTAAAGATTAAGAGAAAAACTAGAGTTAGCCTTGCGTATTAGTCATTATAAATGAGTAAAATCCAACCATATAATGCTGGACGTGTTTATGACTCTCAGTGCCGGTGAACTCACAGCAGTCCGACTCGTCTGACCAGTCTCCACAGTCGTCATCTCCGTCGCAGTGGTAGATATCCAGGATACAGCGGCCATATGCACACTGGAACTCCTCCACGCTGCAGGTGGCCGTCATCACATCTGACGCTGCAGCGGCACAAAACAGCATGTAAAACAGATGCTGGGAAAGGCGCTGCAGCAGTTGGCTGTCTACAACTCTTTGAAGCTATGACTCTATTCGGCTAGCAACTGAAGATGAAATGTAGGAGAATCGTACATCTCTATTGGCCCGTAAACTTTTTGTTATCCATTGCATAAAGTTTTTAGTACTGGATCACAAAACTAAAATCTCTGCCTCTTATTGTAGGCTTTGAAAGGGTCGGCCATTTCCCAGAAAATTTCCCTGTAAAGTTAGATTTTTGAAACTGGCAACTTTACAATTGAATAATGGGATTTCCTGGATAATTGACTGAACACTTGAAGTAATTAAGTGATGGAATGAAACAATTTAATCTGATTAATTAGAATCTTCATAATTAATTAATCACAGCTCCCCTTTCACGTGGTTTTTCAATTCAGCTTTTCATTCAACAATATTGTTGAGTAAAATATTGCTGTCAAGACCCAATCCAGTCAACATATAAATACAAAAAATCATTCTTATTGAAACTTTTAAAGCTAAGCTTCTGCATTTTAGCCCAAGCTTTTGAAGCTGCAGCCTCTTCCAGGACCCTGTCAGCATCTTTCAAATCCCCTTCCTCAAGAGTCTTGGATTTGTGTTCCGACAGTACTCCCAAACATTCCAGTTTATTCTCCCAAAATTTGTAAATTACATCAATCCCCGCTGAAGGTTTCCAACTGTGAAAATTTATTGCATTTGTGCAGTATTTTTATGTCCCAAGAAATGTGTTATTATGAATCCCGAATCAAAAGGGAGCCAGTATGTCTCTGCATGTTTGGTGATCCACTGGAGAGCTTTAAGGGAGCTAGCATCAAAAGTGCACCACAGTGGTTGAGCCTGCAGGATACAAATGCATGCTCCAGTTTATCTGCATAGGTTCAGATCAAGATTTGCCTAAGTTTTTAGAGTTTGCAGAAGGAAGAAGAGAATTTAAAAGACTAGTTTGAAAAGTCAGTTGAAAGTAGGGGGTGGATAATATCAGTCCAAATTTTCACAGCAGTGAATCCTTAGTTAAAAGAAAAGGTTTTGTTCAAAATTGACAATATAATTCCTGACAGCTATGGTAAGGCTTCTAAAAGGGATTATTTGGTTTTTATTACAATAATACCAAAATAAAAAGTTGTTAGTTGTCTTCATGTTTCCAGTAAAAAGACTAAAAGCTTAACAACTGATGTTTTAATCACATCAGTAAATAAATCTGATTCTCATCAGTGTGGGAGTAGACATTGTTATTTTGATGATTTTATCCAAAACTCGAGACCTTATCTAAATAAAACTAGTGCAGAATCTCATACATGAAAACCTCCCATGCTCATGTCAGTTTCTATGATTTCCTTCAACCACGTCAGTCTCTAGTTGAAAGTTTATTCCTCACTGTTAAATCTACAAAATAATTTATTCATAATTAATTTTGTTACTTACGGCAATTTTCCTCATCTGATCCGTCCTTACAGTCCGTGTCTCCATCACAGTACCAGTGCTCAGCGATGCAACTTCCATCTGTGCACCGGAACTCTTTGTCTGAACATTTGCGCATATCTGACATGAAAAACAAACGCGTGTTACAGATGAAGGCTGCACAAATTGATTTCTGCCTGCTTTACAACACACCAACACGGAGGACTTACCACACTGCTCGTCACTGTTGTCGCCACAATCATTGTCGCCGTCACAGTGCCACAGGCTGCGGATGCAGTAGCCATTTTGGCACTGGAACTCATCCTCTTCGCATTCTCTGGGAGCTGCATGAAGGAAAGAAACAGTTTAAAAATAATAAAAATACAGATACAGTGTTCTGCTGACAAATAGCTAAAACCTCTGCCTCTTTTGTACGATTCAGAGGAAAGCAGAGAAGATACATTTTGTCCCCCAAAACTGATCTGGGGCTCCAAAGGAGGGCAGTTAGCTGATCCAACACAGAGTACACTGTGGTTTGACCTCAGCCAGAAAGACTTTCAATGAAAGCTAATCTCAAATGGTTTGAAAAGAAGAATAAATGGGTTATCTTCACAGTCACTGACCTTTAAAATATTACTGATAAAGAAGAATTCCTGATTATTGACAAATGTGGTATGGAAAAACTGAATTCAATATTTAAAAAGCTGAAAAAACTGAGATATAGATCATTTTGAACAGACTAATCTAATTGCACACCAAGCAAGAAAAATGGTGATAATGGAAAGACAAAAGTGTTCTGTAAAAGGAAGAAGTTTACTAAAGGATAATTAGATTATAGTGTCAGATGAGCAGTGTTACTTGCCCTAAAAAGGAAAACAAACCAAAGGGTCGCTTCTGAACAGACAACAGATGCGTCAGAACATCACAACCCTCTTCATCTGTGGAAGTCGTCACCATTCAAGCTATATCAAAGTTGCTCTGTTTTATCCTTTTCATTTGGTTTGATTTTTCCATTCTGGCTTCATTTCTCCCCCTGATCCCTATACGAAACAGTGAGGAATCTGTGATGTGTGTTTTTGTGCACAAGGTAAACGGATCTAATTTTAAAATCTGATAATTTACAATATGAATTACTCTTCTCTTGGATAACCTATAGATGATGATTTAAGATCTAACAATGGAGCAAAATGGGAAATGCAACAAAGCACAATGCCTACCATGCTCTATACATTAAATAGTCTAACCTATGGCGTCACATTACTGCCAAAAACCCCGAGGAGCTTATTAAGCAATAACCTCAGGGCATTCATTAATCAGTGAAGTGCATGTCTTTGATTGGGGGGATTCCTGAACTCAGTTTTTTGCCACCGAAGGGTAAAACACACTCCCTCCAGTAAAACTGCATTTGCAAGGGCAGATCAGTCGACTGATCTACGACCCTCAACTAACAAGTACAGCAACTAAACACAAAGTGAGCACAATTTTCTAGTGACAGAATACCGATGAGGGCGTGTTTTATGACTCATGTTGCGTTCAGGGGTGTTCGAAAAAGGGGCCATGAGCTCAGTGTATCAGTACAATTATCAAAAGTCCTGTACTCAATGATGAATTTCTGAGCTTGCTTCAATTTCAAGCCACTTTGAATGAATGACCAATTAACAGAAACTCTGACCGTTTGTTTTCTTCTCTTGATCAATCATGCTAAATGTGAGGAAGACATTTTCCAGGTAATAGGTTAAGTTGAAACATTTAGGAAGGAATTATTACATTAGTGATTTCCACTGCTAATCTTCTTGCCACTGATTAAGTTTCTAAAATCACTGCTGCCACAATCAATGGCGACCCCCAGCTGTGGGCACGACGGTAGCCAAGTTAACAGGTTGATCAAGGAAAACCAGTGATGGATGGCAACCAGAAGATAATCTTTTATTTAACACTACTGTGTGTGCATAAGAGACAGACTGACGCAGAGTCAAAGAGGCAAAACCAGCAGGATGCCAAAAGATTGGAGGAACAAACTGGGAGGAGAAAGTTCTACTGTAATCCTGTTCCATGTTTCATTTTATCCTCTGGTGTAACACAACATTGTGCTAGCAGCAGTGGCGCAACTGCACATTATTCAGGTGGATGCGAAAACATAAATCGGCATTATATACTGTGGATTATTTCTGCACGTTTGTACAATGGTTTAATCACAACCAAGCAACATAAGTAACAAATATCACAATGTGCAATATGTTTGTTATCTTAAATTATTTTATTTACAAAAAGAAAAGACTCATATTTAGTTACAGTTAAAAGGCAGGTGAAAAAAGCTTTTAGTTTTAGTTTAGTATAGAAATTCTAGGCTTTTATTTTGTCTTTTTTTATTTGAGCTTCATTTGTTTAAGTTACACTTCATTTTTATAATTTTGTGGGACTTTGGTAGAAAATGTGTAATAAACTTTAACTTAAACATATTTTGTCAAACAAAGTCAGGTCAACATAGCAACTGAATAACCTTATATACTTCACTATCAGGTTACTCTAATATTGCATCTTTTTAGTATTGTGTGATCACTTTATGCAACTTAAGGTATTTATTTTTAGCTATGTAATTCCTGGGACTTATTGTTGAATTCTGGTTGCAAATTATCAAAAAATGAAATTGTTAAAAAATACAACTTTGCAGCTGGTGTGTGCTGTCTTGCCTTAAAAATCAAAGCGAGTTAAAATGGCATATGGAGAAGAAGAGAAGCAGTGAAACATTCCCCTAGATAAATACGATTGTTTCAGGATCGCAAAAGATGTTTGAAATAACTTGTATTATTTATTACATGTGACAGATGTTACACGACATTGGAGATTCTGTTTTTGTTTTACATGATAGACTATTTTTTGTAAATCCGTTTCAGTTATTTTAAGCAAAGGTTCTGCAAGATGATGGAGAGAAATTCATGTTCAAGGCAGAGGAAAGAAAAGGCAGATGCAATTATATACTTTGTGGATCTTACAAAGTATGCCATAATTTTTTTTTTGTTTGCTTTCTATTAAAATCCTTTAGCTACTCTGGCACTTTTATTGAAAATCAAATGCTAAATATATTGTGAGCCATTTACACATAATAAAAACAGGTAGTAGTATCAATATTTAGTATCAAAGCTACAGTGGGTTCAGACATTTTCAGGATTTCTTTGCAGCTAATAGTCATGAACGTCAAGTAAACATTCTGCAAGAAATTACTCTTTCTTGATTTGAGCTTTACATTAAACCTGGCCGACACCAAGCCCTGTCCTTTATTAAAAATAAATACATTTCAAAGCACAGACAGCTTTGGGTGGGTCCAAATGAAAATTTAATTTCCTCGACACAATTGACAAATGCTCTCATTTGATCTATTATTCAGGATGCAAGACAACAATTGATTTGCTCCTTCTTCTGTCTTTTCCATCATCCCTCTCCTCCGTCCATGAGGTAAACAGAGAGAGGTCAAAGGTCAACAAACCCTGGAGACGCTCATCACTCACACAGCAGCCAAACGTCAAAGGGCAAAGGCCACTGGGAGTCGTTACAAGGCCCCCCAAAGTGTGTGTGTGTATGCCATGAAATAGTGTTTTTGTTTTGTTTTTTCCTTAGTGAATTGTCTTTTCAGACTTTATGAATCCAGAATATCTCACGTAGGAACACACACCTCAACACAGAAACAACACACCTCAGACGCAGGTTTTTGTCTGGAATCTTGAAAACTGCTTTATCTCCAGCCAAGCGTGGAGGATTGTCTCCCCGTCTCTAAATAATGAAATAAAGCCGATTCGTTGTGGAGAGGGGAGAGCAAAATAAGGGGGGAATTTACTGGGCATGAGGATGAAAAATTCATAGCCAGCTTTGCCAGGAGCAGACAGACCCCCCATCAGGAAGTGATTCAGTGTCTGGCGGCAGATACAGTATGTGGGTCAGGAGTGGAGGAGATATCGCTGGATGATGGATAAGAAACAGCTTTCAGAGGACAAAGAGGTAGCCTGTACCTGCCGTAGAAAAACAAGAAGTATTGCAGAAAACACTCAGAGTGACAGCTGTGTCTGCTGGATTGTATAAGAGGTTTCATTTTTACTCTTAATGGCTGGAGCCACTTTTTAATTAAAGACAAGTTAATCCCCCCTTCCATTCTGACAAAAGATGACAAAGTAAATCAATTTGTGCAATTTTCAGGTTAAACATAAATGACTGGCTCTGAAACGGATCAAACACAGGTCAAAGTAAAACATAAATGCAAACATTATGCTGCTTCATTTCAGGTTTTTTTTGGTAACCAGAGAATAAATCCTAATGACACTGATGATCTCTGAGTGTTTGTTAAGTGCTCTTTATCAGGTCAAAATGTCACCATGTCACTCCAGAGTAAATCAAACACAAAACGCTTCATTATTTTGTTTAATGGCTTCTTCCAGCGGCACCCACCAGCAGGCTCTTGGGTTACAGCCACAGCAGTCACAACTGACCTAATGGCTTCAGCTCTGAAAAGCCACCTCCTTATTTAAGATTTTGTGATCTTCTCAAATTCCACGTTGTCGTAAGTAAGTAAGACAAATTGCTCTGAGCTTGTAGACAGGAGCCTCGGGCAGCCGCTGCCAGTTAACTCCCATTGCACATAGTCCTGAATTCAGCATTAGCTCAAAGAAAAGCAAAGACGGGTTAAAAGCAGTTGAATAAAAAGTGATCTAATAGGGAGAGTTATGGGCAACTGAAACTACTGAGATTTGAACATTTAAAAGAACAAACTCAGAATTAACACATAGACTTGTGCACTTGTGATTCTACTCTCTAGTTTTGTACATCAACTGTTCCTTATTCATTTTGGCATGAATAAAGTTCATGATGTGGGTCAAAAAAAAAAAAAAAAAAAAAAAAAAAAAAAAAAAAATTTTTTCAAAATTTTTTTTTTAAATTTTCTCCAAATTTTAACCATCCATAAAATTTT
>NW_015113268.1:0-32327 GCF_001443285.1 Poecilia latipinna | reverse complement strand
TCTTTCTTTTTTTTTTGAAAAATATTTTTCTTTTTTTTTTTTGGAAAAAAAAAAATTAATGGGGGGGAAAAAAAAAAAAAAAAAAAAAAAAAAAAAAGAGTAAATTTCTCAAAAATGTTCTTGTAAATTATCTCCAGCATTTAACCATCCAGTAAATGATTTAATATGAACATTACAATACATTCAATATTACATCCAATACCTGCTGTGTGCCAGCCTTACTGGCAGAAAAGCCACACAGCATTAAGCTGCCACCACCTTGGTGCAATAGCTACTGTGCTTTTAGGTTTCAAAGTCACAACTTCAGTTCTCTATGTTTCTTTTTATGTGGCCAAATAGCTAATATTTTGTCTGAATTTACAGAAAGAATGTTCAACAACATTGAATCCAGTCTTAAACCTTATTTATGATCCCATAGCTGGAGTTAATAGTTCAGATGTTTCTTGGTAGGATTTGGCTGCAAATGTTTTTATTAATGTTTTATCACTTCTAGAAATTTTCTTGAAGCATTTTGGAAGATGTCTACCTTCTCAAAAGAATCCCAACAAAGATGGAAATGTAGCAGCACACATTCGCCAAGCAGCGATGCACTGATACATAAATACCTGTCTCAGAAATAGACAGTGCTGACTTCACCCATTGGGTCCACTTTTGCTTGGCTGACAGCTGGGGGATATTTTGGTGTAGCCTTACACACAGACGCACACACACACACACGCACACACGTACATAAAACACACACCATGTCAAAATGGAAACAGAATAAGGATTTAAAAGTATTGTCTGTTCAGTGTGATAAACTGCTGGATTTGCACCAATAAGTAATAAAACATACATTTTAGCATGCATGCCTGTCCTAAGCATTTGTCCACTTCAATAAATCCCTCCTTTGCACTCAAGAGTGTTAAAGAAGTTTGTGAATCTGTGACTAAACATGGAGTCCACAGTAGGCAAAAGCAACACGAGGCGTGTGTCGTCGCTGAAGAGGATCTGTACTCACGGCAGTCTTGTTCGTCTGAGTCGTCTTCGCAGTCGTTGTCTCCATCGCAAACCCAGGAGCGACGGATACATTTCCCGTTGTCACAGTGGAAGTCCAGCGGTGAGCAGGTAGGGAGCACTGCAGACACACAAGTACAGACGACCAGACTGTTAGCAACGTGCAAACAAAAACAGTCCAGGAGAGAAGGCACAGATGGAGCTAAATGCAGTAAGATTATGGAAGAAAACCTTGAGACCTTATCGCAAGTTCACCTCCCAGCAGGACAAGCAGCTTAAGAGATGAAATAGAATACTTCAGATCAAAGCGTATTCATGTGTTAACATCGCTCTTTCAAAGTCTAAACTTATTCCCAACTGAGAATCTGTGGCGGTACTTTGACACTTGCTGATCACAGATTCTCTTCATCTGACCTGAATAGGTTTGTGAAACTTTGCAAAGACAAATTGGCAACTATTCTCTGGTCGGTAAATGTACAAGACTAGTAAAGACCAAAAGGACTGAAATCACAACACAAGTCAGTGCAGTCCGGAAAACCAAACACAGAGAAACCACATGTTTAAAATTTCCAATCTCACAAAAAAAAATCTGAAAACTACGCATCATTTTCTTTTTAGTTCACAAATTTGAGCCACATTATGTTGCTCTATCTAGTCTGAATTTGAGATTTGTCGTTGTAAGCAACATAATTACTGCTTAAGATCATATTCTTCTTTATTGACTGAAACAAACCCATTTTCAGAGGGAAAACATCAGTGGCGACAACCACTCAGTCAGGAGCCTTATTTGGCCACTGGCTGCCTTGGTTGGTGTCAAACTTTGACTCCAACAGTCTAAATGCAGTCAGGTTCATTCTGCCTGACCTCTGCTCTTTCAGAACCAAAGTCTGAACTGGACCCATGCAATCTTCACCTTTTTTTAAACGCAGCGCGCTCAGCTCAGCGCATTCCTCCCTAACTTCGTATCCGCTCGAAGTGCAGCTACTCGCTATCTAAGCTGACCCCAAATGACTGGCCCTTTGTCATTTGCAGACAGAGCTAATTAAATTACAGGCCAGAGAGGGACAGAGAAACAGGGAGGGGAGCAGGAGAGGAGCAACAACCCCCCTTTACAGTAGACTCTCGCTTGCCTGTCGATTACTGATATGAAATATTGACCAAACAACACAGACTATATGAAAAATGCATGATGTCATGCAGACAGTTAACCAGCGAGGCAGACGGGCGGGGCTGAATTAACTGTATGCAATTGTAGGTGTGTGTGCGTGTGTGTGTGTGTTAGGTTGAGGCTCTGGTTTTCAGGAACAATAAAGCCCCACTGACCCACATAACCCTGAAGGGATATGACATCAGTACCAGAGAACCAAATGAATCAGATGTAACCAAAGAACTTCCGTCTGGAAGCTTCTCTTTTATTTACAACAAAGATCCGAGTCACCTACAGAAATACTGGGTTAAAGATGCCTGTCTAATGGCCACACTGACACTTTGGCTAAGCGTGCATGAAATTATATTTCTGCAGCCTTTCTTTACTTCCCGGCAACTCGAGGATTAATTTCATTACTAAAGGTTAGCTATTAGAAATCTGAACTACGAGAGCCAAGATTTATTCAGCTACAAGAGTTAGTGGGCGGCTTCTCTCAAGTAAAGACTTTTGAAAATTGCATATCACTTTCAAGAGTTTGTGTCTTAAAATCGTGTTGAAATGTCCCAAGTAAGTAGTTTAGTGGAAAAAGGTGAATTTAATTTGCTACATTTCACTTTGATCAGAGAGACTTTGATTTTTCAGACAGGGGTTGTTCTAGGACGATGGAAACCCGTTTGCTGTCTGTCCTTTAGGGTTAGTCTTTGGCTGTCAGATTAATCTCAGTTTCATCAACATGAACAAGATTAGTCATCGATTGCTCATAACCTCTCAGCAAAATCCTACTTAAACTAATCTAAACTGCCTCCGAGTGTTAAACGTTTTACTAACCTGCACAGGGGATGCATGGACCACTATATTCATAATACAAACCATCATTGCCAGCATGAAATGGTGACTTAAATAAAGACATTGTTTCTCCACCTCCTTTAAACTCTGAGTTCAATAGAAATCAAACACGAGCATGATCATAAATTTTGTTTGATTAAAAACCAATAGCTTTCAAGGAAGCTTTTGTCTCTTGCTTCTTATGGAATAGAAGTAGAAAAAGAAGGAAAACAGTCAGAAAACGGAATTGGCTGGTTATGCCTTAATTAAAACTGAATTTATCAAGAAATGTTTGATCAGTGCATCTAGTTTTGTTTTTTTTGGGGGGAAGTGATACACAGTCTAGTTTGTTTCAAATTAAAGAGGGAACAGAGGTATAAGAAATGCATCAAAAGCAAACAAAATCACTACAGTTGAAAACTATCTGGCTATAATATTTAATTTCAATCATAATATTTGACTGCAAAATAAAAATAAATTATTTTTACCAGTTAGGTGAACAATTTACTACAGTTTCAAGATTTTCACCTTAAACTACAGGCAAATGGTCCAAGTGAGGGGTGTGTGTGTGTGTGTGTGTGTGTGTGTGTTTAAAATGTGCCAGGAATTTAGATACCAAAGCTTAAATATTTGATCAACTGGATTAACCTACTTTCACAAAATGGTGAAAATATGTTTAAATATTTCATACAACAAATATTTTCAGCATATAATTCAGACTACATTTACCTTTTCACAATTAAATGTCAAAATTATTTTGTGAGTTTTACTTAATGCCTTACAGTAAAAGGTTCTTCCCAGGTATATATATATTAAAAAAAATCCATTTGAAAAGCTCAACGTAATAAATTTCAGAGTTGCTGGGAGTGCTTCCCAGAGATGCTAGTAGAACTCCAAAACATGTAAAATTTGCTGATTTATGATCCTCTGCAGAATTTCTGCTGAGATGCTGAGAGCATTCTCTAAGCCTGGGAGTGAAGTCACAACACTTACACTCAACTCCGTATAAACTGAAGGCGCTCACGACGTTTTGAATGTACGTCGGACTCGACGTCAGCAATGTGACGCCCTTAGCCAACAAAACCTGGGAAATGCTGCAACTCAGTATTCCAATAAATAATTCAGCTTATCTGCAGAAGAGAGTACGGACACAGCTACTTCTACAAATATACATACAAAAATGTTGCTGCAGGCTCAGAATCATCCAGAGCAAAACCACAAGCAGAGCGATAAAGAGATGCAAAGGAAATAAGTATTTCACTAATTCAGATCCAGGAAGTGTTGGGGTTGTTCCGGGTATCAGGTGGATCAGAGAAAAGCAAACTGGAAGGTCTCTGAGTGCTTTGATCTCCTTTATCGCACAGATTCTGGTCAGCTCAGCGCTGCTCTTCACACTACCGCTGCATTCCTTTACTTCTGACACACACACATAAATCTCACTCACCAGAGCCATCCAAGCACTAATATTATCCTCTGTTTGCTGCCCAGTACATCCAGCAATGCCTTTACACTCCTACACACCCCACCTGCCTTGTTTTTTTGTTTGTTTTTTTACCAAATTTACCCACATATTTAACAGTACCTGCCGACTAATATTAAGGAATAATCTTTACAGCCTCAGATAAAGAATTAACATCAACATTAAAGATGAATTTTCACAGCTGGTGTACAAACACAGGGCTCTACTCCATTTCCTGCCCATGATTCTCAGTTAATCAGACAGCCAAAATCAAAAGTCGTTGTTCCAGTTCATTAGCAATAATCAATAAATCGCATGATAAATTAAAACAAGCTCAACTTCCGTTTGCATGATTTACCGTTTTTCTTTTTTCTCTAAAAACTGGATGATAGAAGTCTTCAGATTGGTGCTTTGGTCTTCAGTAGCTTTTTGCTTACGGAGACTTCAGTGTCCACTTTATTTGGTTTTTGTTTTTTTATTCATCGTGGATATTTAAAATGTCTTCCAGTTTCTGTGTTAAATGTTCACTAGAATTTAAAACTTGTTGATCTTTGAGAATGTGTCCTTGCATTATTTTGCCATTACTTTTATGTTACTTGAAATGGTCTCAAAATAAATCATTCATCATAATGACTTCTAGGACAACTGAAACCTGTTATTGTGACAGGCCTGCTTTACGGTTCAGAATGACGCTCTGAAGTGATGTGGTAACACAAACATACAAAATGTTTTTATTTTTTTTCTCTTCACACTCCGAGGCCTTTCCCAAACACTTCCTGTGAACAATTATCCCCCGAGAGCTGCTGGGTTTACATGTGTCAGAACACACACTCAGACAGCCTAAAAACACACTGACCTTCACCGGTGGGTTTTTCTCATCTGAGCTCCAGAATTCCCACATGCATTCCACGGCATTCCCACAGAAACAGGCGCAGACACCTGCAAGTCCCATCATCACAAGGCTCTCTTATCTGATACACACACGGCACACCCAGCGAGGAAAACCGGACAGGCCCTGGAGAAGCTGGGATTTACTTGGTCATTAATGCCAATTGTGCAGGCAGAAATAATTAACCATGACTGCAAATTTACAACCAATTATGCAGAAATAAATGCATAAAGCCTGTGCAAATTACTGTCTCGGTTTTCTTTTCTTAAGTGAGAAGAATGGCACCAGGTGTGGTCTCTTGTGTTGCTGGGTTCCAGTATCTTCGTTGTAGCAAGTCGTTACTTGAGCTACTGTCCTCAACTCATCTGAACCCTTTTCGTTACGCCATTACGGCTCATTGGATTTTATCTTTTGATAATTTGTTTGGAAACTCAGGAGACAGTTGTGAGTGAAAGCTTCAACAGATCAGCATCTTTTTTTTAAAAAACTCAACTAGCTGGTATGAAAAAAAATAAATCAAGAATACCCAAAACTTCAATAAGAATCCATCCAAATAGAGCTAGACAATAAATCAATAACAATATATATCACAATGGAAACATCAATAAACAGGTGATACATCTGATAGATTATTCAATAATTTCACTGAAATTTGACCAAGAATTGCACAGGATTGTGAGGGGATGAAGGGAGAGGAAATGCTTTAGTGCAGGATGCTTCTCCTGCACAAACCTGGGAAGCATCAACCTGGGTCATCAAGCCCCAGGTTGGTGGCATCAACTAACTCACTCACTGGTTACCTAGAAACAACCTGGAAGGACTCTCAATTATTTGCTGATTTTAGCTGTTAGAGGGCGGTTGTGGTCCCTCAAGACCCACAAATACTGGGAGCCACTGTATTCTTTTCTTTATACATTTTTCAAAGCTGATAGCACATCAGTGAAGGAATATAAGGACTTATGGTTTTGTAAAGTCTAATATTTCCATAAAGCATGGTTAGAAACATTTCTGAAGAAGGAGTGAATCTGGCAGTTTTTCTTCAGCATAAATACCAACATCCAGGATAAACAACCTCTGCTGCACTTTTAGTGGTTTCTGCAACGTCTTGGGTACCATTTCATTTCAAGATTCTATGTTACATCGCAATGGTTTCAATTTTATAGACACAGTTTCTTGTTTTTGAAATATGTTTGGAAAAAAAAAAAAAATCAATAGACTCTGCAACCAGAAGGAAGCTTATTTTTATTTTAGGTTTATTAACTCTTCTAGTTTTTCCTCATAGATTCAGATTTTGGTGTGTTTTTGGCACAAGTACATTGCTATGTGCTTTAACTTCTTCATTACTCACTTTCAAAATCAACTAATTCAGATTTCTGCAAGTTTCCCGTTATGTGCATTTCAGTCTGGATAAGGAAGCACATGTTCGATGCACATATGCTTGAGCCTGTCGGTCTTTAGGAAGATGAATGTGCTCATCTCTAAGTGGCCTCGAACAGCAGAGTTAATGGCCTCGCCTTTACTACAGAGCAGCTGAATCAAGTGGCTCTAATGGGACCAATATATCTGCCTAGGCGTCGTTTAGCGCCCTGGCGAGGAGGATGGAAAGATGGACGGATCAGAGATGGTGAGAAGTAGATAAAAATAACAGATGCGACTTCAGGGGATGAAAAGAGATCTTCGAATATAAAAAGTAGTGTTCACAATATTGGAGAATTCAATTTAAAAAGGGAGCTTTCCATTATACACATGCAAAAAAGCAAATAAAGGCACTTTTAGTAAAAAGTAGGAGATTATATGTAGTTCATTTCTAATTGGGAAACTAAAAACACAATAAATGGTTAAATGTTTATGGATTAAAACTGCAAGAGTTTGATTCTTTTTTTCTTTTTAAAGTATTTCCCTCGTTTCACCTCAAACTCAAACTAATCCTCTCAAACCCTCCATTCCCTTTCAGTCTCTTTTCCTCCACTCCCTTTTTTACTTCCCTCTCATAGTTGATCCGGACAGAGGTGGCTTATCTGATCCTGTGCAGCTCTGGTCAGTAGCCAGCACATATTTCGCTCCGTCAGGGTGAAGGGGTTGTGCCTGCAGAGTTTTTCTTGGCGCTGTGTCCAGCAGCAGCTTTGCGACAGGCTCTCTTCATCGTCTTTCACATCAGTGATAGGCAGAGCATTTTCTCTGCTTTAGCCATTACTCCATCGCCATTGATGTTTAATAATACCAGTGTAATTACATTAGGCAGCTTTTTGGAAGGCTAACATTCACATTTGTTTAACGTTTTGTCTTTTGGTCTAAAAACAACAACAAAAAAATCCAGCATTTCGTATATTTTTCTTTAGAACTACAACAATAGAATAGTTAAAGTTAATAATTTAGATGCCACCGTGACTCCATAAAGTGAAACCAACAGCTCATATAAAGCCCCACCATCACCAACATTGTAAAAACAATAAGTTTTAACAGTCAATTCCTAATACAGTTAACAAAAACAGCCTGGCCGACCTCAAATACTAATGTTCTTACATCCTTTTATAAGATCTAAAGAACCTCGGATCTGAAAAGGATGTCACGCCCAAGTTGAGCATGTTTTAGATTCAGAGAGACGGTGACATGAAATGAGATGGATGGTTATATTCATTATGACCAGCTGTTAAAAGCTTACAGCCCACTATAGCAAAATGAGGCTTTGAAATGGGATCAGAATCAGATTCTGGAAAATATTGTCGCTGCTGTTTAGAAAATGGAAAATTAGTGTTTGTTTGAAAACAGAGGAAAGGAAAATACAGTTGTTGGATCTTGTTTGGGTGTTTCTTGCTTTTTTTATGCACATGAGAACTCAAGTCAAAGAAGACCAAAAACAGTAAAGGCAACTCAAACTCCTATAGTCTTTGTATAATTCAAACTCTACAGTGCAACAATGTGATCACATATTTGGAAGAAATATTTGGTAGGATACTATATTTCAAGTGTAACACCAGCTGTAATTTGATTGCATATTTGGTCATTTGGATGGACTTTGTCCGTCATTCCTGTCCAAATCTGAATTACGTCATGTATCACTGTAAGGTGTGTTGGGCAGCTTTAATGTGACATGGCATAAATCTGCTTAATGTGACAGGTTTGTGCTTGTAATTATTTGTGCTTCTAAATAGTGACAAGCACAAACCTGCTGTTTGGTGTTGTTGACTAATATAACTTAATATGTGAGCTATGCAGGGACTAAAAGGAAAACAAGAAAAAGTTCACAACAATCTACTTGTTACACCTTATTACAATTTTAATGAATTCTGAAATTTAATATTTTTTTTCTTCAAGACCCTCAATCTGAAATATTAGCAACAGAATTACCTCCCCAAGAAGAACTCTGTCCGTGGTGATGGATTAAGGTTATAGGATTTGCTTGTTGCCATGACAAATTTCTGCTGAGGGACTTTAACAAGTAGCACTTAAGTGCTGTCATCTACAGAGCCCACCCACACTAAATGACAGTAAATACTCTGATCATGACATTATTAGACTATTAGGATTATATGTCAAAGCTGAAATTAAGTCATTTGTTCAGCAATAACTTCCCGCTTGGTAGTGCAAACCCACCTACAGATGGTAATCGACACATAATGCTGACAGTATGGTCCCATTATTGGGCAGGAACAATTCAGTTTTATGTATAAAATTGATCTAATCTCATCCTGACTGCAGCTAGAGATAAAAGTTATATCTTAATTTTAAAAGTTGGATTAATTATCTTCTGAGTCCTTTTCAACTATTTTCTTTTTTTTCTTTAATTCTTTAAAGATCCTTAGTAAATTATGACTAAACAGGATCAAACTCAAAAAAACAATCTCAGGCTTCAGGATTATCTGTTTTTGTTTCAAATGTTTGCTAATCTATTCAAGAATGCAGAAGATGTCCTTTTGTGTGAGCATAACTAACCCTCAGCCAACAGGAGCTGAAAAAAACCGAATCTGTGTTCAAGTTCAGCTTTGATTTCATACAAAAGGACAAGTCAAGAAGAGCTCAAGCAAATAATAAAACAGGCAAACAAACGTCAACTGTGGCAAACTAAAACCGATTTAACTAAAGCAAACACAGCTGTGGTTATCCGTCTTGTTGCGAGACATCAGATGAATGAGCTGGCCTTCTTCAGAGTTCGGCAAAGCCAACGTATTAATCTGTGTCATGGCAGTATACAGGTTCATTTAGTCGCAACAAAAAAGAGCTCCACTGCTGCTAAAACAGAAAATCCACAAACCTGTCAATGGAGGAAGAACGCACACATGGTTGAGGCAAGTTATGGGTGGATTGGCCGTTTTAAAAACTCACTTTTTATTTCTTCACCTTTTTTCTTCAATCTTTTTTGTTTGTTATGTAATTAAATGTGGCTAATTAGCAGCACATAACTGGTAACCCCCACCAAAGTTACATGTTCTCCCTAAAATCTCATGCTGTGTGTTTACAGCAAGTCGTCTGGCTTTTCAATTATATCAGTGTTGTCAAAGTAAACGGGCAACACTTTCTGCTCCTCACAGGCAGCCTGCATTTCTTTTCAGGGCATATTTGGAAACAAAGGTGTACATTTAGAAATATAACTGACAGAGTTGACATGGTTTTGATGCCACTAAACCCAATAAAATGTGGATGAAATGTCCATCTCTAAATCTGCTTAAGTAGCCAATAGGAACTTATGATACATGAACTGAAAGTGGCAGAGTGTGTTTTCCAATCACATAGTGCCATTTTATAGCACAGTCAAGTAATTATGTTACCTTAAGTGGTCATAAATATACAGTTTATATCAAATATAACTTAAAAGAAATTTGACTTTTCAACTTGAAGCCATGAAATTAGCCTCCGTCTCTTTAAGAAGCTCACAATCTTTCCGGTACTCCGCCTTAATAGGTCATCACAACAATTCTACTCCATTCCCCCGTTTACAACCGTTCTCAGAAGCATTGGACAGAGAGATAGTTCACATGATAAGTTTAGCAGATATGCAGTTCCACCAGGTGTTTGTCAATTCCTGCTGCTACTAGTCTGAAGGGGTTGATGAGGTGTAAGGGAGTGGTACTCTGTGAGGCAGAAACTTGGCTGCAAGCATTTAGGTGGCCTGGAATAGGAATAACATTATGACATGGCATGAAGCCAAAAAAAAGTCACTTTTACTTTTAAAGTAGTTCTTTATTGCCCAGTTAGTTGGAAAGCCAGAATTTATTCTTGCTTACAAGAAATGCTGATTTATTTGATTGTAAATATTTCTGGTTATAAAAAACATGAGCAGTCATGGTGTGGAAGCTTCAATAACAGCGTCCATGGTGTTAAGCCAATGCTTTTAAAGCTGCTAAGCTCCAGAAGACACGTCTGTAAAACAGCTGAGTGTGGGCTCTCTACCTGGGTGGACAGCCCAATGAAATAAGCAATCAATACAAGCTTGTTTATCTGGCATTACTCAAAGTTCACAACAGCGTTTACCTGGAAAGCATGGCTTAATATTGCTGTAATAGCTAACAAATATTTCCTCAAATATCGTGGTGAAGTCTGTATCAAAGTAAAACGCATATGGTGTCCAGAACACTCCTAACTTTAATATCCAAAATATCCTAATTTAGAAGCAATAGGAACAATTGTTGGCTTTAAGATTTAAAGAAAAGTAATTAGATCATGATTTACATCTTGTGTAATTATCCTGGTACTGTGGAAGCACTCTTTTTACTCAAGGTAGTGAAAAAGAAATGCATACGGCACATGTTTATTTCTCAGTGGGATATAAAAAGATTGTATTTACTGTGTGCTGTAGTTTCAGTTTTATTTACTTCGATCTCATTTGAAACCTACTTAAGTATATACTGCATTGATTAAGGCAAAAACGTCTGGTCAAGACAAAAAACCCTTGGTCCTGCTTTTGTGTTTGTCACTTTGTCCTTCATCAACCCCTCATGTCCTCTTCTATGTGAACAAGTGTGCCCAAGCTAATTTAGTGAGAAGGAAGTAAATATTTAGGAAGGAGGCGGAGGAAAGCACTGAGCAACCTTTAGATGGGGAAACAGACGGGGGAGGATTATGCTAATGTGTCCAAACAACTACGTTGAAGGTTGCAACAGAAAGAGAAACAACCAAAGAGGAGAAAGAGGCAAGAGAAAGGACAGATGAAAAGAAGGAAGAAATTCAAGCACACAGTGTGAAATAAATGACAAAGTCTTGGGGAAGAAGAAAAGTGAGTTGGTTGTTCAGGTTTCCTGTGGTCTGGGGGCAAAGAAGAGAGGGATGCAAGGGCAGAGGGAGGAAAAGATGAAGCAACACATGGAGAAGGAGCGAATGGGGTCCTAATCTTCTCCGCTCCGGCTTTTAGATCAGCTGAGCTCATGTGGTCCCAGCTGCTTCCTGATTGGCTGCCACAGAGCAGGATGGCGGATTAAAGGACAGAGGGGGTATGCTTCTTTTCTGGTGGTTCACATTGGAGTGTGAACCTGTGAGAATCCATTTTAACTCTGGTCATTCTCTCATAATGTATCTAAACGTCTGAATGCTTTTATTTAGGTTTTTGTTTGGTTTCTCCCATGAACACAAGACATAGTCAGGTGATGTTCAAATGATTTGAAAAAAACAAATATCACTTAATAAATAATTGTTATAAAGAAAGATCCATATACTTATGTCACAGAAAGTGAAAAGCACAGAAAATAAATAAAAGGATGAACTGATGGATGTGCTGGAAGGCAAGAGAAGGTGAAACATCAGCAAATAAAGTGCCTTATCTGCATCTGTTGCTCTCAACAGATTTTTTTTAACATCTGTCTGGATAGATTAATTGCACCAACTTAAAATGCATCACTATGGGGATATGAGTACACCCATTTTGCCCCAGAAGCCATTTCTGACTGTGCTGGAAGCAGATGCAACCAAAATTATATCCAACACAGTCGGTGCTGCAACATCTGACCTGCAGAATGTTGCAAACATGCAGCAAGTCCGGGCTTACACCAAAAGATCCCGACATGAAAAAACGTATGAACCGGGCCCAGGATGTTGCTAAGCCCCTATGGGACAGAGCATCACACCATGGGAGTTTTTCCTACCAAAAAAAGTTTGAGCGATAAACTGCTGGCAGTGCTTGTTTGATCCACGCACCATTTCCTTCTTCACAAACACCAGAAAAACTCTGTTATAGAGCCAATAGTTGGCTCTATTGCAGCACCAACTCTTATAAAGACCCGCAAAAAAGAAATACTCTTAATGTGAAGGAATTGAGAGTTTAAGAACAACATTTTACCAAAATGACATGAATTTCATGTTTATAAAATCCTGGAATTTTTACTTTAGATCCGCTTAAGTTTATTTGAATGAAATTCACAACAAATGTCACCTCAAGAAACCTTTCTAGAAAAAAACATCCAATTTACACAGTATATCGAGGTCAGTTCAGAAATACTCATTAATTATATACATTCCAATTTGATCCTCATTGTTATAAAGTGCAAAAACACAAAATTAGTTTGTAAATCCAGTGGATAAAAAGCTACATTTAGTCACTGATGTCACAGTAACCCCTCAGTTTGAGCAAGCATGTGGTGGCAATGGGAATGACTCAGAACCGAGCCCAGATTGAATCACCACCTACTGGACTGGCTGTTTGAGAAGATGGACCAGAGACGTAAAAACAGAAACACAGAACACTGAAGCAGTGATTCTGGGATATTAAAGAAAACATACAGAGTTATTTAGAGCTGCAGTTTTAGCAGCTTTTCTGAGACACATAGTTAAACAGAAGAACTGATCATAGCTGAGATTTTGCAATAGTTCTTAAATGACCTTGTTAAGTAGAGAGACATGGTTAGACACAAAGTGTCTCACACCATGAAATAATCTGCAGCACTTCATCAGTCAATGGCTCCCTCCAACAAAGTGCCAGTTAAACAGAAGCAGGACAGCAGATGTAGAAGTGTGCGTCTCTCTTATAAAGAGACACACTTTGAACTTTAAAAAAAGCCAGATTAATATTGAAGTGACATAAACTCACATTCCCTTAACAGGATGGAGTTTGATTAGGTCGATGTGAAGAAATAATCCTGGCTTACGGTGTTTTCTACTGAATTCATTCATTCCCAACTTTGTTCCAAACCATTGTTTACATTTCAATATCATCAGGTATTTCTGACTTATCCTGCTGTAAATGCTCGGTTCTCCCCCATTTATACTACTTATGGTATTCAGAGATTAGCTGGAGAAGAGAGTGAAGCTTTCACAAACACAACATGTTGTTTAAAGCAGCAAAAAATAAGATAAGAGAAATATGTTAGCAGGGATGGTGAGAAAGGCATTTGTGATTTATGGAGTTGCCTTCCAGAATACAGCAATCCTTTACTGCAAGAGGCGTTTGACGTGGCGTACTGCACTGGCTTCTGTGGCTGTAGAAAATCATTCCAGTTCTGTCAGAGAACTGTCCTTAGCACCACTCTTGGCTAAGTAAAAGGAACAGCATTACCAACCAATACTAATCAATCCTTGGGGAGGTTACAGCAACAAACTTCACCCTTCCAGCAAGAGAGGCAATGTTTACGGCTTTCTGGTGTGAGGTAAGCAGCTGATCACACTTCTGCAGTCCTGTCTTCCGTCCATGCAGATGTACAGGCCAAAGAGCTGACAGTCTAAATCCAAATAAGTGCTTATTCAAACCAAGATTCCTCACCATGTCTTCTGAATACAGGACAGTGAGATAAAAAGATGAAGAATTCATCTGATATTATCCAAGCCCATGTTCCCATAAGTCCTCCTTCAACCCAAAACAGCAGTTTGAGCAAGAACAGAATAAGGACAGTGGTGAAACATTTAGCTGAGAGCACTAACCATTACATGAACCAGACAACGTTCTGTCCTTCATCACTCTCATTCCACTTCCCCGTGCCTCACAGCCCTCACCATGATTTCATAAGATAACCAGACACACGCAAGCAGCATGCAGTCTTCATTCTCCTTATGGAGGTTTATGGATGTGGTGCATGCTGCCAAGAACATAAACATGTCCTCCTCTAATTAAGAAAAGCTTCAAAGCAAAGCAAAGCTCATGTGCTTCGCCAGCCGTCAAATATAAAAAGGCACTCCTGTATGCAATCCAGCTGTATTTGTAGAAAAAAAATGTAAAGATGGCAAGCCCTTAAATATTTGATGAACTGCATGAGTTATGTCTTCAATAAATTCCATCAAAGCTAATTAGTCTACTGTCCTTCAGGTGTGTAGGCCAGTTACAAGAGTTTCGACTAGTGAGGCGAAGAAATCCAAACACTTCGATTAACTTTGTGTTATAAATATGTGTATCCTTTCAGAAACCTGAATGTTTAATGAGGTGCTCACATTTTATACAGTTTTTCAATTTATTTATCTTGGTTGATCTTTATATCTCTAAATATCAAAGTGAACTCTGGATTGTTGGAACAAGGTGAGAAAGTAAACACAAAAAGTCTGACAGGGTTTCAGACGGTCTACAGTTTGATGATGTCACAGGAATGCGGAGGCAGCAGGTACAGAGGAGTTGGCACCAGATTGCACCCACTGTGCTTTTTCTTTCAGAAAACCAATATAATTATTACATCTTTCAGATCAAATGTATTTTTAATGGCACTATGGTGGGTACCACAGATTTTACAAAATTAGATGACAAGTTTCACTGTGAAATACAGAAAGACCTCACACTTTTATACACAGTATATCCACCTATTTAGAAGGCAAACTTCAATCTTCTCCATCTTAAAATCTGCAACACTGAGATTATTCAATTCTGGACTGAAGTATTGTAAAGCACAAGTCATTTTGATATCTTCAAGTTTTCAAGACTTAAAAAAAAGCCGTGAACTGCAGTTTAAAGATCCAGTTTGAAACTCTGATCTAAGGACGTCTAGATGCCAAAAAAGCTGCAAAGTGGACTAAAAGTATCTTAACATGTTTATATGTGGGTTCATTGCACCCCCCTCCCCACCCGCCCCCAAAAAAAAAATCTAGTTGAGATGTGGTAATTGAAAGATGAAATGATGCAAATTAAATATAAAACAGAAAGAATAAAGTTACTGTTTAAACATCGTGATTGTCTTTGTGTTTGAGATGAATAAGAAATGAAGTCTGGCAACAATGCATCTTCCCATGACGGAGAATAGAAGAAAGCTCAACAGAGATGTTTTGATTTTAATTCTCTAACTTCAACAAACCAGCTTCAGAAGCAACATAATCGGCCATCATTGGTTAACTTATGGCTTCATTCAAACACCACCAGCTAACATACTTCATGTTTATTTGGATTTAGCTTAAGTTAAAATAGAAAAAATATATACTTTTGTATTTAGTTTAAGTCAACCAGAAATAATTATTTTAACTGCAATACTGTCACAAACAGTATAACCCAGCACTATCACATTTCCTCCATAATACTGAAGGTCAGCAAGAATTTAAAGCTAAAACTTTTGTTTTCTTTTCCTTCTTTTTACAACTTCCCATGTTGCTTTTACAACAATAAAAGGATTGCAGCCAAGATGCACACCCTGGAAACACATTGGTATGGACCCTTAACTTTAAATCGTCTGCCTAAAAGGGTAAATTTATGGCCATCAAGCAAAGCTCTCTGCAGCCAGTGTGGTCCAGTACAAACAGGGCCGACGGTAAGGAGGTTTACGGGGAGAACACATGGCTGTAAAGTTCATTTCCTCCTCACCCACCAGGAGCTCTGAGTGAGATGGAGTATGCTAATGATCACTGTTCCAGATCACTATACTTAAAGTACATTTGCACACGCACACACACACACACACACACAATAACATGATGAACATTTTTAAATAGTCCTCGTAGTCCCTCATCACCCTTTTTTTCCAATCCATCTTCGGTCTCTCTACAGCTATGAAATTTTATCTGGTAGAACACAAACACAAACAAACACGCATACACACACACACCTTTAATCTGCACTATTTCCACATGATTTCCACATTGTAATTAGATTGCTTCATAAAGACGGTCAGCCTTTGCTCCCATCCTCACCACTTCCACACACACACACAAACACACGCATTCCTGCTCTCCGTTTCAAGACAGTTGTAGTCTGTCTGGAAATTGGTAAATTAGTATAAATGATAAACACATTAAAGTTCAAAAAAAGTCTGGATGCCACACACTACACTGCCTCAATTCAGCAGAAAAGACACGGCCCTCTGTGCTTCCCTGTGTGTGTTCATTGTGATTGGATATTCTCACGGTCACACAACTTTGCCGATCAGCCTTGAGGAAAATCACTCTCCATCCTCTGAACTGAAGCTGCACCTCTGAAAATTCAATTCTTCCATGTTTTTACAGAACCTTCCTGAAAACCATAAAATTTAACTCTTCACTTTTACAATTGGACTCGGTTAACTCAATCAGTGTGATAGAACCGGTTTCCTAAAAAATACTCACTTTTCTGTGCTCTTCTTCTTCTTTTCACAGTGAACCGCACAAGCAATTTCTTTCATTTTCAGAATGCAAAAATAATTTTAGCGTCAACCTGATCTTTCAGTTAACAGAAAATTAATTTAACTTAAAAAAAAAACTGCAAATATACACAAGCTCAGTTAAAATGTTATTCATGAATTCAAAGATTTTAATAGGAAATTGTATTTTCATGTTTATACTGTCCACAAAAAATAAAACTCCATACCTAAAACATGCTTAGGTGTGTTTAGATGTATTTATTTGAAATATTTCCATTCTGGAGCACGAAGCCATTTCATAGACAATTTATAAAATTATTATGTTTCCACTTTTGTCTTTGTTGTTTGTTGGCATGTCAAAGTTTTGGTCTTTTGAAGGTTCCATCTCATTTCTTTTTTTATCCCCAGTTCCCCAAGTTTGGAGTAAAACAAACTTTAAATCACTTCATTCACTTCAAATTAATCCTTAACAAATGTGTTCAAAGCCAAGAACCCTCCAATACTCACAATCTACTTAACAAGAAAAAAAGAACACCTGCAAGCCAATAAGAGAAGAATGTTTAATAGTTTTACTGAGTAAATTGAGCATTAAAATGGAAACTACTAATGGTCCCAGTCTAAACGAGCTCAAGATTTTGTTCATGAAAAAAAAATATATATATATATACAGATTAGACTCAAAGGAGTCATCACTAATTTCTTCAATTGTTTGTTGGCAAGCATAACTTGCTGAAGATTTTTTTTTTTTTTTTCAGTTTTACAACTGTAACAATGAATGTAATAAATGCCGATGGGTATACTGCTGTGATCAAACAGCATTACTGAGAAACAGAATGAATGCCTTCGACATGAGGGCTGCTGTTACAAGATTGACTGGAGTCGTCCAAGCGAGTGATCGTCCGACCACAGAGCGATAAAGCAGGGAATCGATCTTACAGTACTAATGGATTAGGAAGGTCTAGGTAGATGCCCCGATATCTGCCAGCTGCTTCCATGTGTCTCTTTAAATAAGTAACGCACTGCAAATCAATACGTGGCAATCGGACTCACTAAACATTCAACTGGCCAGAAATCAATAACACTTAGCATTCCCTCTGCTAAATCCTAACAAGCTTAATATGACAGAAGAAGAGTGATGGAGAGTGAATACTGATCCGCAAACCTCTGAAAGAGGATGAGGAAGTGCCCAACAAAAAAGGGTAGCATCCACCCGTCTGCTCAAAGAGCGAGCAGCGACGAGAACAAAGAAGGCCCTTGCATCGACGTTTCCCATCGATACACAGAAGAGCAAAAGAAGAGCACCGAAGATCTCCTCCACTTGACAAACTGACATGCTCTGCAAGAAAATAATCCTGTCTGCCTCCGCTGCCAAGACTCCCCTCCAGCCAAAATTTATCTGGTGCCAGAAGTCACTGAAGCATTTGTTTTTGTGTGCGTTTTGTGCATACACAATCTCCCTTAGAAATTGTACCTTCCAAACCAGTCAGCCATTCAGTGTTTTACTGGGGAAAGATTGGATCAATATCAGGTCAATTTCTATATTTTTGTTAATGTTGTTTTGTTTTTTTTAAACTATGTAAAAAAAAAAATGACTGAGCACATTTTCATATCCACAGCAAGTTTAAAAAGTCAGGCAGTTGCCAAGAATAGCCAAGTCTAGGCAGTCTTGAGGTAGTTTAATGCCTTGCTCAAGGGCCCAGTACATAATGTTCCAAAGAAAACCGCAGGTCGTGTCGTAAATATTTCAAATTTCATTTAAAATTATACCAAATATCTCAAGTGAACTTAGTATTAAAAACAGTACTGGGGTTCCTATCATTTCCATTGTATTCTTTTATTGTTTATTTGCATCAAAATTTGCCTGGTACCAAACAATAATCTAAAAAGCTTTGATCATGTTTACTTCCTCACATTTCTGATTTATTTTGACAAAATCTTCCACACGCACTTTAATATGCAGATATTCAGAGCATTTGTTACAAAAAAAAAAAAAAAATGAGCTGGAGTTTTTGCATTTCTAACAGTTGGACTAAAAACATTGGGATCTGGGTTTAGGGTGGGGGAAAAATGCAGAAACAATACAAGAAAGGAAGCTTCAATTTAGCACCTAGAAACCACAACTGTGACAAATAGTTCCAGATTTGTGGTGTACAACATTCCTACCAGTAAAATTATCTGGAAAAAACAGTTTCATCTCTTTGTTTTTGACAAAATTACACTGGGAATGTGCCACTAATCAACTGATCTGCCAAAAAACAAACAGGACAAACTGATCCATCTATGAAGTATCTGTCCAATATTTTGTCAAAACGTCCTGTACGTTCTGTTCTAAAGATGATCAAAATAAACACAGACTTCATTTTAACAGAATAAAACGAGCCAACACCAATTCATCTGATTTTTGTTGCATTTCAGTTCAATATATAATCACCTCATCCTATTTTGATATTTTATGCTGCGAGTGCTGCAGCAAGGGCTGCGAGTGCTGCAGCAAGGGCTGTGAGTGCTGCAGCAAGGGCTGCGAGAGACAGAGAGAGAGAGAGACCAGAATATTGCAAATACATCATCATTTTAAGATTATTGTGTGCAATAGTCACATCATAAAGGACTGTTTGGAGAGCAATAATTGTTGGCCAAGACATTCCAAGTGTTATGAACATGTATTTTACACAGTAATGTAACATTGAGCCAGTTGGACAGAGTCTTGTGGCAGCAGATGTTCATACAGGACATAAATGACACTCCCCAAAATAAAGCTCACAGAGTGAAAAAGCAGACATGAGAGAGGAAGGAAAGAGGAAATTAGGCGTACACCAAGACTTAAGTTGAACCCATTTAGAAGAAAATGTTTGACCACAAGCAAAAACTCACTGCATCCGTCCTCGTCGCTGTGGTCCCCGCAATCATTGTCTCCGTCACACTGCCACTGGGCCGGAATGCAGGTACACTCCCCGAACGCACTGACCGCACACGTGAAGTGGTTCCTCCCGCACGAACAGTCAGCACTGCCCTGAACACCTGCAAAAGACCAGAAATAAAGGTTACAGTTCATATGACATGAACTGGAGATATAAACTGTTTGCTTTAGTCATCATTTCTATCAGTTTGACTCTGCTCTACAAACCATAATGCATGAAACAAAGGAGTTGCAGAAAGCATCAGTCGTCAAAGATGTTTAAAGTTACAAGATGGCAGTAAATCTCAATAAAAGATTGTAAAAATTGATTTTTACCCTTCTCTCCCCATACGACATGTTTATATCTCAAGCAGTAAACAATTTAATAACTCTGCAGAGGTTCATAACATCCTGATTTATGACATCTGCGTTTAGAAATTCCTGAAGAAAATCACAGGTGTTTTTATGAATTGATGCTTTCTAGCAAAAAAAAAAACATTTCTCTTGCAGATATTTCTGCAAAGGTGCAAGACCTTATCTGGTAAATGGACAGCTGAGCAACAATTTCTTGCTTTAATTAATTTATCTGTCATAAAGAAATAACTAAATCAAATATATAAAATTAGATTTATGTTGGTAAAGAAGTGCTTTTAGAGTGTGTTGCTTTTCAGGGAGCCTCACCATAAGTATTAAATGTAAGTATTAAATGTTAACACTTAGGTCTTCAACATAAGTGTAAAGGAAAAGAGTTTAGTTTTATTTGAATAAGAGATGTAATGAGGCATTATAACCAGAGATCTTGCAATATTAAAAAAAAAAAACATATTTGTCAGTCTGTCCCACAACGGACTATCCAACTGTGATTGAATCCTAACTATCCAATCACAGTCAGGATGTGACATCATCATAAAAACAGGTGGACGCTCTGTCAATACAAGCTCTGACCAAGACAGTGATGCTTCACACTTGACAGTCTGTTGAAACTCTTATTTTGAAGATAAGGATGTTCTTGAGTTGCCTTGTCGATACAGACAGTTGAGGATACAAACTTTTAGAAGCATTGACCAACGACACTAAAGCAGAAGGAAGCTTCCACTGATCTGCTACGCAACACTGCAGAAAAAAATAACTGACAGACACCACATGAATTAACTGTCAGCACTGTGACAACCAATGTGACAATACATGTGGATGCTACAGATGCTTTTCCAGATGATGTGCCTTCTGAGACAAGATGAAAAGCAGCACTTGGTGATTTACAGACTTTTTTCCTCATCTTAAGCTTAATCATTGCAAAACAAAAACAGAAATGTAGGACAGAATGGATGGCTTACAGTGACATAAGTGACAATTATTAATGAGCTTTGAGTGTTGCAAATTTATAAACTAAATCAGACTACAAATCACTGACATGACCAATAAATGATCAATGAATATAAGTGATCAATGAGTAAAACAAAGCTTAAAACTTAAAAGTTCTTTCTAGTGTGCATAGGTAACCTAGTTTTAGATATATTTTAATTTTTAATGCTTGAGATTTTATGTTTCGTTTGTCAGTAGGACTGTATTTGTCAAAAGCAAAGAGTGAAAAATCCTGAAAAATCTGTCAAATTCAGTGTATCCACCATTTCAATGTACAGAAAATCTCTAAAAAAAAAAACAAAAAAAAACAGCAATTGTGTAATAAGCAATAAACATTCTATGGTATACCAGTTTTGTATGTGCAGAAATTGAACAGCTTCCCCCGAAATGATCAAAAAGCCAAATGCACACCAATGGTTCTCCAACACTTAGCCACAGCAACAAAAACAACAACAAAAAAAAAAAAAAAACACCACATCATCACACATATCACAGCGATGCTAGACCATGAGATGGAACAAATAAAAGTTTCCCCGTTTTGCTCTCACTTTGAAGTCCATTAATGGCCATCTGTGTGTGTTTGAGTGTCAGTTTAGCTGAAACTGGCCGGCCACAACCCAAAGTTCTTGGAGCATGTGTGTGTGTCTGCGTGTGTGTGTGTGTCTGTGTGTGTGTGCGTGTGTGGTTCCTGGCCTCTTCACAAAGGCATCAGTCAACCCAGGAGGGCCTGGCAGGGAGAGCGCAGTAAGCTTCAGATCCCTCCCACAGCACTAAATTAATGGCCTCTTTCTATTCATTTCCCTCTCTCCGTCTCTTTCTCCTCTTTCCACCATCCTTTCTTCACATTTGCCCCCCACCCCTTAAGTTGCCTCCCTTCTTTTCTCCACTCCCCCCCTCTGCCCGTCCCCTTGTTTCCAGAGTTCCCCACTAATGGGAGTGAAACGGGGATGGCGTCATCCGAGTCTTCCTGTCTTTAAACTTGTCTTTCTAATTTTCTAGCACAGTCTGTAATTCCTCAAGTCTCCGACCCTCGGGCCATGGCGTCTACCTCGTGGAGGACTAAGAGACAGCACTAACGTCTCCAACAAGTTTTTGGCATTTGTCAGCACAGCCTGTTTAGCTTAGACCGTAGAGTAGTAAGCTCTGCTCAATTTGTAACGTTGAGCTAATGTGCGTTTCAGTCAGATGCGTGTGGGTTTCATAGCGCTAAATTAGAGTCTGAGATGGAGCAGAAGTCTTGTCAACATGAAGCCACATCACAGGACTTGCATTTGTCAGACATGCTTTAAAAAGCAGAGGTCACTAGGTCTGACCAGAACCAAAAACCTACAGAGCCCAGCAGGAAGCCACCAACCACACCATGCAAAAAACGTACATTAATTATTCTAAAGCAGTATGGATGAAACCGTGTTCCCCCAATCTGCACAGGCAGATGGAATCATTGTGGCGTTACTACAGGATGCCACCTGTCAGAGGGAAAACTAAACATTTTCAACAGAGAAAATTGAAGGATGAAGCACTGGTTTTCCCCACAGCCATAGTGGGAGTTGGACCACAATGCTTCAGAAACACATAAATACAATTTCAAAGTCGGTCTTCTATCACCTGACCAACATTTCCAGGTTTAAAGGACTAATGTCCCAAAGAAGGTCTTGAGGAACTAATCCATGCGTTTATCTTTAGTCAAACTGATTACTCCAACAGTGTCTGCCGAAAAGGCCAATCAGACAGCTGGCAGCTGAGCCAGAACGTTCTGCTCACATTCTCACTGTTTGTGAAAAATAGAAAAAAAAAAATAAAGTTGCAAAAGAAAGGAAAAGTGGCAAAATGACAGACTGTGACACCACGGTTTGGTCTTGACACTTCATTAAAAATAATTACAAGTAATACAATTAGAAATCAAAAAATTCTAAAAGGACCAGAATATTATCTGCCACGACCGATAATGGGAGAAGAAAATTAACACAGCAAGCAAAAACAGACATTAGTTTAGAAAAGTATAAATGTATGCCCAAACCAGACAGACATACCTTTATCTTTATTAACGATAACAAAAAAAAACAAAAAAAACAACTACTGAGAAAGCAAAGGGAAGATCATCAGCACGCAATAGATTGTTACGCAAGGCTGCAGACACACAGACTCTGCAGCAGCCAGACGCGGCAGCCCAGCGCCTTTGGAGAGCGCCAGCGTGACAAGGCTCTGATGCATCATAAAGATAACG
This sequence comes from Poecilia latipinna, assembly GCF_001443285.1. Classification (NCBI taxonomy): domain Eukaryota; kingdom Metazoa; phylum Chordata; class Actinopteri; order Cyprinodontiformes; family Poeciliidae; genus Poecilia; species Poecilia latipinna. Next base: position 9,085 of record NW_015113268.1, on the reverse strand, counting down.
GATCACAAGCAAGGCTTTTTTCGTAGACACAGTAGGTCACTTTGTGCTGTAAATACAGGTCTAGCAACAAACTATCGAAATATCAAAAGACCTTTCACGTGAAGCATGAACAGAAGAACTGCCTCAGCTGTTCACTGATGCGATGTTTGGATTTTCTTTTAACAAAAGAAGGTGAGCGACAAAGGCCCAAGGTACGGTATCAACACTGTATCTTTTTGAAGTTGTGTTTTTTCCTTGTCCAGTTTCAAAAGGGTGCCAAGAAAAACAATTCCTCTTATGAATTTATTTCATTTTTACCTTTTTGTTTTTCTTACATGGTCCAGATCATTGAACAAGTTTCAATGTCAGACAGTCTGAGTCGATACAAATGCATCTTTCAAGTTATGTCATTATAAAGGGTAGCAGACTAAATAAACCAACCTGGCACAATAAAAAACTTGCTCCCTAAATCTAATTCTGTAAGTGGCTGTGCAAAGCTTGGCAGCACTAACTGCCATCAAGCATTCGTGGCAATTACCAACAAATATTTTGCCTTTCGTGAAGGAATGCTGTTCGACTTTGCAGAATTCCTCAAGTCAGCCATTTTGGAAGGTTATGGAGCATAAATTGTCTAATTAAGGGCAGGTCACAGCATCTCAATCAGGTTATGTTCACACTCATCCTGGTCCTCTCCAAACCTGCACATTGTTTTTGAGGGTTGCTTGAGCAATTTAGAGGTGGACTTGCTGGTGTTTTATGGAAATTAATAATCCTCATAAAGTAATAACCAGATACCGTTCTTCAGGATGTTATGGCACAAATTCATGATTTCTTAATTATAATGAATTAATTTGTTTCTCATTCTTTTCTGATCTTCTTCATTAATGTTTTATACCACGTTATCGTGTCAGACAGGTTCTATTAAAGGGGGTTCTTCATTCTACACATCTGACTATAATCAAGCATTTCTGTGGCTAAAAATTTAACCAAAAGTTACATAAATCATGGCAATTGATTTATGCAGCAATTGTGGCAAATATGTGCCAAGTTGGTTTGAATGGATAGTTTCCCTTTAGCAAAAGAAAAAAGAAAAGAAAAAGAAAAACTTTGAAAAAATGCTTTCTGTTTTGACTGGCTATTTTTGTTCAATACTAAAATTCATTTGATTGCAGGAATTAAATGCACTGCTCAAAAAATAAAGGGAACACTCAAATAACATCCTAGATCTGAATGAATGAAATATTCTCATTGAATACTTTGTTCTGTACAAAGTTGAATGTGCCGACAACAAAATCACACAAAAATCATCAATGGAAATCAAATTTATTAACCAATGGAGGCCTGGATTTGGAGCCACACACAAAATTAAAGTGAAATGTTCCCTTTATTTTTTTGAGCAGTATAGATTTTGTTTGATTTGAAATCACCAAAGAGGTTTTTTATATATTTTATTTTATTTGTTTACTAGTGAGTAACATGCCACCTAAATGCCAAGCAATTTAGAAAAATGCTGACTGAGAACATTTGTTGTCAAAAAGAAATAAGCACCAAGGAGGTGAGCTGACAGCAACCCCAGTGATATTACACTAATTTCTCTAAATCCCTCCTCTGCAGAGCCCAACAGCTGGACAGTAAGGCCCAATGCTCACTTACAGTAATTTGCCAACACTCACTGAATCAAAAACACATAAGAGTGAGCTTGCATGTTTGAGACTTGGTGTGTCTTCATCTGCTGTGTGCAGAGTCACGCTTTAAGTTCAAGACAGCATCCAGAGGTGAAAAAGAAAGCACAGACCACCAATGATCACTCACTTCTCCCTCTCAACACCCTAAACTGTCCGACCAGGCCTGGTGTGAAACAAGACAGGTGGTCTCCCAAAGGTTAATGCAAAAGATGAACCCACAAACCCAAACTGACATCACACTTAAACCTGACCCACTGACAGGAAGAGCCAGAGTTCTTTGACTGAGACCAGCCTGGAGCTGCCGCGACGTAGGAGAGCTAACCAAATGCTATTCAAGGTCTGTTCCAGCATTTCTTTATTTGCTCTGGCTAAATGGTTAAATAATAAGTGTTAAGAGTTGAGGAGGGAGCAAGGAGGCCAAAAAACACAATGGTAACCCAGCCCAGAGAGCGGGTGGCCACATGCTTTAAATGATGTCAAAAGGCTGCCAGTTAATTAGGCATGGACCTCCCGTGAGACTACCTGGAGGGTCGGCGCTGCGTCTCCCCGACAGCGTGTCAGAAGACTGCTGTAAAAAGGTGATAAGAGGGAAATTTCAGCATCGGGGACAATGAGAAGGCAATGACAGGAGCACAGAAGGAATGAGTCAACCCTTTTGTCTGTCCTCCATCCTCTGCTGGTATTGAGCTGTAAAGGCGTAGCTTCAGAGAGAGACAGCTGCATCTCAGCGTGTCAGCAACTGCTTGGCCCCCACTATCCTCAACCTGCTGCATTCAGCCTCACAGCACAGCGTTGCGCAGCGCTGCACACCGAGAATGGACACAACCGGTGTCCCGCGTCTCTGTCGGCCAACAGTGTTCAACATTCGTCACTTATCGCAGCGTGAGTGTGCTGGCAAAGTGCGGCGGATGGCCGAGCACGTCTACAGGAAGGCTGCTCACCTGCAGTAACCGTCACTCACAAACCATAATCAGCCTGTGAAATTCTGTGTTTCAGATTTCTCAGCCAGATACCAATGACAGGATTCACACAAGATTTTCATTGTCATTTTTTAAGAATAGATTTTGCAAGACATCACAGGCACCTCAAAGAAACAAAGCATTTCGTTTGTAGGTTTCATAAGAATCAAGCAACGGAAATCACAGCAAAGCCGAAGAGATGAAACAGCACCGGGAATGACCCGATACAAACCATATGCCTCTTACAGGTGTTGAAGTTTGCTCAGTGTTAAGTAGAACGTTTACTTTGGGAGAAACATCTAATTTAGAACTGTACAACTGGTCGTCTAAAATTATTTTTGAAAAAAAAAAAAGATGTTCTGAGACAGTGGTAATGTGGAATAAATGAACATGTAGATGAGGAATTGATTGTTTTGAGCTCTACTTCTTCCGCCAANGGCAAATAAACATGANGTTTNTTCATCTGTTCAGATCTGCTTTGCTCTTTGAGGGGCTTTCCAGAAACCAAATTTGTTTTTTTTGTTTTTTTGGAAACAGTTGTTCAGAGTATGCACAACCTAGATATCTGTATCAACTAAGATATTAAGAAGTGTATGCTTCAAGATCAGCTAAAGGATCCCATCATATCATTATCATTCTCCTGCTGCCATAGAGCATCACAGTGATGCCCCTCCCCCACATGCTGCTGCATACTGCTGGTTAATTGGCTGAGATAATGCTACAACATTTTTCCCAAGCTAACAAAGTCAAATTTCACAGTTTAGAAATGTGACTTTCTAAACTGAACGTACATCCATGTTTGTACGTTCACACAACTATGGATGGTCATGCTATGAAACCTGAAAATACTTGTTTTTCTTCTCTATTTTAAATTAAATATTAAATCAAGTTACACATTTTTGGCTTAAACTTGCTGTGAAACTCAAAATTAAAAGTGTGATCATCTAATTTTGGTCCACGCCAAGTCAGCAGTATAAAACAGCTCTTAAGCATTTATTCGTCTATACAAATGAGTAAAAGTACATGGACATGTTTTACAAGAACATAGCAGTAGTTCTTAAAGTATTTGTAACCATTAGGTTTTAAATAAATGTGGCAGAATAGAAAAATGCTTTTAGTTCTTCACTTATTATGTAGACCCAGGGTATTGCTCTTTATAACACCTGCAAGCTGATTCCGACACCCACATTTTCCAGTAACTAAATTCCTTGTGGTTGCGATGTCTGCAGGTTAGGCTGACCTAACATCAAAGTGTGTTAGGTCAGCCTAACACACTTTGATGTTAGGTCAGCCTAACACACTTAGGAGCTAAACAGCTCATCCTTCCTGCCAATCCCCCTCTTCTGCGCCGGCTCATCTCCACCTATTAATTTAGCCAGTGAAGGTTAAGCCACCCTGATGTGATGAGCCAGAAACCACAGTGACACATGTTGAGGTCCACTGAAGGAAAAAAAAAATAAAAAAAATAGAAGACACGACTTTGAACAGAAAAAAAAAAACAACTTAAAACTTTAAAGAGCACATAAACAAAGAACCAGTCAAGCGAGTTTAGAGTTGATACCAAATCTTCAAAGGACTGTAAAAAAATTCCATTGCTGCCTTGCCATGACAACCTCCTCCCTCCTGGTGTGCTCCGTTGTGTACACACACGCGCACGCAAACACACCAGCGTCCGATATTTGAAGGAGTCGATCCAGCAGCAGGGTTCTTTTCACGCCTGCTCATCTCAGACTTTCATTAAAACTTCAGCCTTATCACACTGCAGGACTCAATCACTTCCTAACAACATAACTCAGCAAGAGAACATGACCGTGTGTGTGTGTGTGTGTTGCTGGCTTGCTTTTTAAGGCCAGAGCATAGCAACACTTTAACCACAATGAAAACCGATTCTCATTGCTTGATTAACTCAAGTAATGACAAACATCTTCAAACAGATCAGTGCCTATTAACCCAAGTCCAAGTCAGAGGCCTGAGAGCAGATGCTTTTTTATTCACTTGAAATAAACCAAAAGGACATAATTACGCACATGGCGATGTATCATTATCTTGCTGCTGAGGGTTATAAATTAAAGACCAATAAACAGGAGTTGTATACAAGTTAACATTCATACACACACTTTGTTGTCTACGGCCAGAGCCGCCATCCCTCTGAAGTCACTTCAAAGATAGCACTAAGTTGGCCCGAGTTGACTGAATGGCTGCTGGACAAGCATGTGGATCGGCAACCAGAACAGAAATACACAAGAGGGAAAAAAAAAAAAAAAGTACAACTCTCAAACTTGCAGCTTTCCGAAATGTTTATACAAGGGGGGGTGAAGGCGGGAGAGGTGCAAACATGCACCACTAAAACGTTTTATTTTCCTCTGCCGTCAGCCTTTTGTGATGACTCTGGCAGCTGCCCACTGTACTTTTGTGGCTCTGGGACTTCCATGTGTGCCTCTATGTAATATGCCCAACTTGAATGACACAATAAATACTATGCATTTATAATCTAAAGGGCAAAAACGCACAAAATAGATGCATCATAACTGCTTCCATTTGTGCTCCCAGAGCAAGGCTGGAAGTTGATCAAAGGAAAGGCTGGTTGGCCAGTTGTGATGCAGATAATGACGGTTCAACACAAGCAAGAAAGATGAAGAGTCATAAGCCAAAGTGGGAGAGTGGTAGTGGTGGTTCTATGGAGAGTGAGAGAGAAAGGAAATGTTCAGAAAGGAATCAGAGTTGTGTTGGGTGGGCAAAGAGGCACATTATATGAACCACTGAGATGAAGAGGCTGCTTCTGGGGGGGTAAAAAAACGGCAGAGTATTGGAACACTAACAGACAACAGCTAAGCATTGAAAGTTTAACACAGAACTCTTTACATATCCTCCAAATTTACTGATGAAGTGTCACTGCACATTTACGAGGAACCTGAGACATTTGGAGCATAAATCCATGTATTGGTTTTGGTGCGTATGGGATTGTTTATGTGTGTGGGTGGGTGTCTGTGTGCAAGAGGGTGCATGCATGCATGCGTCAAACCCCACAATGTAAACACAGCAGAGCTCTGAGCTCTGCCTCTGGCTATGAACATTAGACTTGCTGCACAATGTGCTGAGTGAGCACTTGGTGTCCGAGCTCTCTCTAATCCACAGATCGACTCTTTGGCCAATCGACTCCCCAACACACACACACACAAGCAAATACATGCGCATACAACTTTTCACCATCCTGGATTTAAACCCCAAATTCCACCAGCCGAGGCCTCCGTTCGGGGCCAAAGCTTCCACAGCTTAGTGTTTTCATTCACAGAGCAGCTCACATCCAGATCAGACGCAGCTTTCAAGTTGCTCGTGTCATTTTTGGGCTGATAAAGTTCATTTTTTAAGATTATAAATAATTCAAATTATTATTTTTTTTTTACTTCGTTTTCATTTAACAGTTGATAATACAATAAATGTGGTGAAGGATTCAATTAATCACAAAATAAATTAAAACAAGCTCAATTCCTTTTCCATGATTTATCATTTTACTCTTTTTCCTCTGTTTTTCTATCAAAACTAGTCTTCAATCTGATACATTGATCTCATTATTATTTATTTATTTAATCTGGCATTATTATTATACCATCATATCACCTGAAAAATGATCTCGAAACAACAATATTATTGTTTATCGCAATAACTTCTGGGACAGTTCATCATCAAACAAAATGTGTTGTCATGACCAGCCTAGGTAGTACTTCTGAATGCAACTGAAAATCAAGGGATTACAATATTATCACTACTCTATCAAATAACTGAATATGTCCCTATAACCTCTGATTGTTTTGTAAATGTAGGTAGATAGAGAATATAATCAATGTGATAACATAACTGGAATGAGCTCCAATAGTAGTAACAACAAGAGTGGAAGGTGTTGTATTTCTATTGGTTATTTAAGATCCCTACACCCTTTTGGCGTCCTTCTGGCAATTCATAAATCCCACGTGGAGACAGAGATATCCCCCACAGCTGAGTTTTCAAATTAAAGCAAGCGGTGCAGGACGGCAGGAGGTGTCATGTAGTATCAATGTCAGAAAACCTGGCAGAAGTTTCCTCGTATCACCGATTTCAAAACTATAATAGTATCTCGCCTTCTCACTCTTCTCATAAGACATAATTTGAATCCTGTTCACAGCTTTTAAATCTTGCTGCTGGATGTTTGTCGTACCTACACCCCTCCTCCGGCCCGCAAAACAGGCTTGCCCCTATGCAAGTCAGTTGATGCGGGCGTTTTACTTCCTCGCCTGATGAGGCTGATTTCTACGCTTTGTGTCACTTTAGAGAACACAAGGAAAAGGCAAAAGGTTGTCTTAATCCTACCTTCAAGTAGCTTCCCCACATACTTTATTCCAAAGCAGCATGGTGCTCTGTGATCGAAACACTACACATTTAATTTGCTGTTAATTGTGATTTGATATACAGTACAGCTCGACTAGCAAGGTGTACCTAATAAAATGGCTAGTGCGTCGAACCATTTTCCAAAAATGCTCAACCGAAGCCTAATAATGTAATCCCCTAATACCATAATTCTCAAGAAAAACAGGAACAGTGGTCCAGAGCAGGTCTCATATGCCTGAAGAGTATCAGTTGTGTAATTTAGTCCATGTCTGTGAAGGTGAACCCACAGTGAAGGGATAAGTGTAATAAGAGGAGATTATTCCATGCGGGCAAGCAGTAACTCACTTTATGGGTTTTGACTGGATGAGGAGAGCAGGCACTGGGGTCCAGCTCTGTAATATCCAGTTATTAACTGACACAGCATGCTCCACAGTTTTAGTCTTCCCTGGTTCAGCACAGGACTCCCAATGCTGTTAACATGTGGAATTTAGGGTAAAAACTGAGCTTATAACTTTCAGATGTCTAAGAGAGAGAATGCCAGTTCCACAACATTCACCCGTTATTTTTTTTTTTTGGTTTTGTTTTGCTTTACATCAGTCTTGCAGCCAACAGTTAAAATGACCCAACTGTGTAAAGGGGGCACTAGCAGATACATGTAAAAACGTACTCAAGTCTGCCAATTTCTAATTAGTGTTGAAAAGCTTTTAGAAGTAGAAGTCTTACAAGTAAAGAACAAGATGTGGCCATCCAACAAAATTTAAAGGCAGTAAGATTTTTACAACCATCGTAATCGTAGCAAATTCGGAAAAAAACATGGACTCCTTGGGGTGGAATAAAAAGAAAAAAAAAAACTATGAAAAATACTACTAGCACTAATGAATATCTGAACTGCTTATTCTTGCAACCTCATTTTTGTTTTCTTTTTTTCCTCAGTACGATCCTAAATCTGTGATCTTAAAATCCTGAAAGAATTAGTAAAAATGTGATTTCTTTTAGAGATATAAACACCACAGTGTCATGGGAGACAGAAAAAAAGAAAGAAAAAGAAAATAAAAAGTTGTTTTTATTCTACCACCAGAAAGCAGACTTCCCAAGAAAAAGCCAGATTGGTGCACATCTGAAAATTAGTCACACATACCAGACCATCCCACATGGAAAAGATCAAATTCTCAAAGTTTTTGATCAAAGTTTTGTGATTGTTCAGGGAACAGCTTTGACACAATCTTGTAACTACTTTATTTTCTGTTTTACTCAAAATTTCTACATCTAGCAGTTAACCAACAAAATGTTGTTCTTTTATGGTTAGCGTTTCTTTCTTTCTTTCAATATTAGAATAGGGAAAAATCTGAATCAGTATGTCGGACCACAAACTAGTCATTAAAATCTGATCAGTGGTTCTCTGGATAAATGTGTAAAGATGCTATCCTAATTCAAGACGAACAAGTGCAATTTTTTTTAATGTCAAATTAAAAAAAACCCGGAAGAACTCTTGCCATAGATGTTTTCTAAGAACACATTAGCAAAAAAAAAAAAAAAAAAAAGGAAAACATTTGCATTGAAAAATTAAAAAAATCTGAGACAACCACCCCGGTCCCCTACATAACAAATCCTGGAGCATTCCAGTGATAGTGGGAGGGGAGAGGTTTTCAGGGCGTTGGGGGTGGAGAGATGTTAAATTGGTGACTTGGAAGACATAGCTTTCCAGAAACGAAGCGGACAACCTGTGGTTGGGGTTGAATTCCTTCTCTCCCTGGCTCCTTTTAGAAAGAGAGGAGAAAACTGCAAACACAGACCCTTCCATTCAGAGTAATTTATCCCTACGGCCAGGCCTTCTTTACCAGCTGCAATAGCCCCCTTCCGGGGCTGCCCAGCGGGACGTCTGCGAGTGGCGTGTGAAACTCTCCCGTCTCCTTCAACCCTAAAGGAGAGGATGAACAATGGCCCTCGCCAGGCAGTGGCTCTGAACAATCCCTTCCCCTGCTTCACCCTGCCTTACTTTCCTTATCCCAAAAACCAACCACAAGCTATTCCTGTAAAACCTACATTCGCTCACCCATCCAATGCTTCTCATCATATTCAACAGTTTCTTTTTAATCCCTT
>NW_015113267.1:295796-296124 GCF_001443285.1 Poecilia latipinna | reverse complement strand
GGTTTCTAACTGTTGTTGTTGGTTTCTAACTGTTGTTGTTGGTTTCTAACTGTTGTTGTTGGTTTCTAACTGTTGTTGTTGGTTTCTAACTGTTGTTGGTTTCTAACTGTTGTTGTTAGTTTCTAACTGTTGTTGGTTTCTAACTGTTGTTGGTTTCTAACTGTTGTCGTTGGTTTCCAACTGTGTTGGTTTCTAACTGTTTGGTTTCTAACTGTTGTTGGTTTCTAACTGTTGTCATTGGTTTCTAACTGTTGTTGGTTTCTAACTGTTGTCATTGGTTTCTAACTGTTGTTGTTGGTTTCTAACTGTTGTTGGTTTCTAACTGTTG
>NW_015113267.1:267871-291082 GCF_001443285.1 Poecilia latipinna | reverse complement strand
TTCTAACTGTTGTTGTTGGTTTCTAACTGTTGTTGGTTTCTAACTGTTTGGTTTCTAACTGTTGTCATTGGTTTCCAACTGTGTTGGTGGTTTCTAACAGACTTTGAGCTCATCTAGAACTAAATCTATCCAATGGCGTGATGGACAGACCTCAGTTTGTCCTTTATTTTAACCCTTTAAGCTTTATTTTTACATTAAAGCCTATTTACGTTTGTTTTTCCTCTGAAGCCACCCAGATCTGTTGCCATCCATCCCTTGGCGATAGCTTTTCATCCCGTCTTCTCCTCTTGTCCTAATCTTCCCTTTTTCCCTCTGTTTCTTCCATTAAATTGCATCTCATCACGTGACGACGCTCCATTCACTAAATCTCACTCCTCCCCTGCCATCCTTTCATCAACCCAATCTTAACCCTCACTCCCATGTCAACCCGCCCCCCTCCTCCCTATCTGTTTCTTTCTCATCGCCCGCTTATCCTCCTCCCGATCCAGTCAGCCTGATCTCATGTGTCAGTGTGCCAAATCTGCTTGTGTTTGTGAGCAGACGCGGCTTACGTAAAGAGCCTCAAATGAAGGGACAACAAACGGTCCTCTGCCCCGCATCCCTCCATGCTGCCTTCATACATGCAAGGCGCCAGGTGAGATTACATAAAGGCCTAGGTGATGAAAGCCACTCTGAGGCGCGCCTATTGAGTAATCCGATACAGGACAGCTGGCTGACACACAGCTGAGTGTTAGCGTGGCGTGGGGTAAGAAAGAGGGGTGTCAGAGCCGCGGTGGAGTGATGAAAGCTTACAGTCATCTGTGCCATATGTGAGATTTGAAACTGCGTCCTTCAGTCTGCATGCACTCCGTTTGCCTCCTATGCTTCTGCTACAAATGCACATCTGTTCATTATTCACAGTCTCTGAGTGTGTTTGTGCGAGAGACGGAGCGGTTCCCCTGCCACTGTGCCCACCACATTCATGCACTTAATGATTCAGCACACAAGGACTAACCATGCAGATATGGATTTGAATCTGCTGGACCAACATGTGCTCAGTCTTTCTGCAGGGCCTGGCAGAAGTGTGCACACCCCTAGACTTTGGCACCATGAACTAGAATGTGTTTTATTAGGATTTTATAAACAAAGCAGCACATAAATGTGAAGGGGAAAGACGGCGATGCACAGTGACGACCTCCCATGGCTGCAGTTGGAGCCGAGTGTGTGTTTATGGTGTGTTACTACCAGCTTTGCTCATCTGGAGACTGAAACTGTTCAGTTCTGTCAGACTGGACAAAAAGCAACCGAGAACCTCAATCTCCAAGTGTTGTCTGAGATTCTTGCTTGGATTTAAGTCTGGATTTGACTAGGCTGTCCTAATACACGACTAATTCAAGCCATTGTCACTTTGGCCGCCTGTTTAGAATCGTTTTCTATTGGCAGTCAAAACAGCATGATGCTGCCACTACCAAGTTTCACCACAGGGACATATGAAACACATAATTGTGTTTTACATAATGCCCAAAATGGCCCCCTTCCGATTTCCATCAAGACCTGCATTCACACTGCAGGTCTTGATGCTCATTTCTGATTTACTTTTCTTTGTTCTACTTGATCGTTCATACCATCAGTTCAGTCAGACTTATGTGTGGATAGTTTACGATCCCAAAGCGACCCGCTTTTACAGAAGAAGTTGATTGTTGAGCAATGGGAGCCGACAGGATTATCACAAGATGAAGGAAGCTAATAAAAAGAAGAAAGCTTCAACCATTGTTTATGTACAGATTTACTGCTTCTCCTCCTGGAGCACACTTATGTCCAACGACACAAGGCGGATCTAATGCAATTTGACTGCAGGCTCTTGAAAACAGTTGCTGATTTAGTACCACATGTTTTTATTTTTTACGTTGTGCTGTTCAGGCAGGGGAAAAAGCCGTATTTGGGTCACGTTCCCCAGCTGCGAGAGTCTAGCCTTGAAGCTGTCATGTCAACCGATTCTCCCACCTGAGCTGTGGCTCTCTGCACCTCCTCCACTGCCTCTTGGCTGCATTCCCAATCAATGTTCTCCAGTTCTCATGCCATGAACACATCTTCACATCTTGTTTTCTGATTGAGAAGTGGACTTTATAATCTAAACCTTCATGTAGACCAGTTCCTTGGTCTACATGATGCTGTTTGTTCACAAATGTTCTCTAACAAACCTCTGATGTTTGCATACTGAGATTAAATTACACATTATATGACTATTTCTTAATAAGGAGACTTCTGATGTTACGTTTTTCCACTAGATTTTATTTAGGGTCACCAGAGTAAATGGAGCTGGACACAAGTGCATGCCAGAGTTATTTGATTTATACTTTTTTCTTCCATTTCACAATTATTTACCATGTCATGTTGGTCAATGTTATGAAATCCAAAACAAAATGTGTAAGAGCATGAATCTTTTTTTCAGGTTGTGTGTGTGTGACGCTCCGTTGACGTTACCTTTTCCGTCTGTGCGCCTCTGTAATCCAAATCAGCTCCACATGTTATCCAGGTTTAGGTCTGTGTGTTTTGTGTGTGTGGATGAGGATGTGTGTCGGTGTTGAGCGCAGATCTCGCCTCAGGTGTTTGTGCTGATACGAGGCCAGCCCAGGGCTGGGTGGGTTGTGTTTTTACTGGTGAAACCTGTCCCACTCACTCCTCCGCACAGCAAAAAGGGAAAAGGCTGATGTAGGTCAACCTCTTGAAACCAGAGAGTTGAAGAAATCCCAATCCCACGATATCCGCTTAGGCTTTTATAGACTGAGAAAAACCTGGAAAATCCCGATTGGCTTTCTCGGTCCCGGCGGCGTATTCCAAAAATGTGAAGAGAGATCCAAGAATCCACTTTGCTAAAAATCCGATTTGTGGCGTCTTGATGCGATTTCCTCCTGGCCGTGCTCAACTTTGCTCCTTCCCTCCTGGTTTTCATTCCTGTTCATTCTTCGTCTTTTATCTTTCATCCCCTCCACTTCCAGCTCTGATCCCCTGCCCGCTCGGCGTGATGCACATTTACTCTCCGACTCTGAATTAGTCGTTTCTCGTGACCTTGGGTGGAAATTGAGGGAAGCGGGATTGTCGAGACGGACGTATCGTTAGAAATCTGAAACAAAAGACGCGTGGACAGTGTGAAAATGCTGAACGCGAGACGTGCAGTCGCATCTTTCACCCTAACTTCCCCCTCCTGTCCATCTCCCCTCTCTCATCCCAAAGGATGCAACTCAACCTCACCCTCCCTAACCCCCGCCACACCTCCTCCTCTTCCTCGCCTCTCCTTCCTCTCACTCCCTTTCACCTGTCTGTCAGAAACAATCAATAGCTGCGAGACCCTCTTAACGCTCCTCAGCGGGCTGCATTGGCTTATTGCTGCACAAATGCACTCGTGCACGCACACGCGTGGTCGTGCAGCACTTTCACACACCTCCACAGTCGCTGCCACCACATTCAGTAAGTAGTCATGCAGTGATACTCTTGCACACACTCTGCCTCTTCCTCCCTGTCAGCACACACACACACACACGCAGACACACACGGACTCACACAGCTTAATGAAACAACTGAGCTATTGATCAGCTCCATGAATGTCAGACAGTTCAAAACTCCCCCACAGCCTCCCACCCTCTCTGTTTGCCTGTCAATCAATCTCCAAAAGCCAACTCTGTTAAAAAAAAAATCTCGTCTGTGCAAAGTGTGTTACATCCGTGCAGTTTCTCTGCTCCAAACCGAGGAATCTGGGATGCATTTGTTTCCCCACTTGCTTACTTTCCTCCTTGGCAATTCCAATTTAGCTATTTAAGCGATAGCGTCGTCGCTCTGTCCCCGTCCGACAGGCTCTGCCCGGCGTTCTGTGATGAAAAGGTGGAATTACTAACCTTGTTTTCCGGATCATTCCACCGCGACTCCTGGAGCAGTCACATCTCTCCGTCTCCGTGGCTCTCGCTCTATCTCAGCTCCGCAGAAAAACACCCATCTCTCTCTCTCTCCCCCTCTCTCCTTCGGTTTTTCCCTCTCTCTATCTCTCTGTCTATCCCAACACCCCTCCTCCTCCTCCTTGCTGCTCTCTCCCCTCAGTCGGTCTCGACAGCTGCAGCAGCGCTCTGTCTGCCTGCACTGACGCTCTTCCGTCAGGCTGTGGGCTGATTGAATTTTAAGTCATGTTAATCCCACTGAACAGGTACTGAATGAAGGAGGGACGAAGAACGGAGAGAGAGAATAACAGGGATGCAGGCGAATCACAAACCTCCGCTCACTCTCTGTCTCTCTCTCTCCAGGTTTTTTTTTTCAAAACTTCATCCTACTCTTCCTCATTATAATTTCATCCGTCTTCCTGTCCTCTTGGTTTTTCCTTCGTATTGCTGATTGACTTCATCCTCATGTGGTGAAGAAGAGCGTCATTCCCAAGTCGGAGCAGAAAAAGGCATTTGTGATCCGTCTCCGCCGCACCAAGCTGAAGGAATGCACAAGAGAGGGAGGCATGAAGATCAGGAGGATGAGGGATGCTGGGACGAGGCGATGGAGGGAGGGGAGGGTGCAAGAAAACAGAGAGAATCATGAAGAAGAGGAAAGATTAGGTGAGAGGAAGAACTGGACACAGAGGAGGAGAAAATGAAGCTCTGAGTAACAGACTGCGCAGCAGAGGAGCAAATCACATTACTGGGATAATTTATTCCACAATTACAATCGTTTTTTTTTTTGCTTTTAATTAATAAATGTCAAAATTAAGATGTGTTTGCGGAAAATAAGATTAACATTTTTCCTTTAACGTGAGATTGGAGCTCGGCGTCGTGTGAGACAGAAACGATGCAGGACTGTAAAAGTGACACAAAGAAGGAAAAATGTCGACTTTCCACTGCAGAAACAGGTTGGATTTACATTAATTACAAGCTTCAGCGTGCATTTAAGCATTTTACATGACAACTTTTCATGGTTTTAGACAAAAAAATTATAAAGATGAAACGTCTAAAGACTCAACAGGCAGATTTACAGCTTTGGTCAGAACATTATGAACGGCTAAAAATAAAAAACTTCACTGATTAAAAAAAACATGAATTGGGTACAGTGGACCCTTTCCTATTTGCAGATTCATGTATTTGAGGAATCTTGATTATTGGCAGAAGATTTGTGAGATTTTTCTAAAGAGTATTTAAAATATTTGAACGAAAGTTCAGCTTTGGATTCACTCGGTGCCATGCTGCCTGACATGATACTGGCTGACGTTTGCAAAGCAGCCAATCATGTTGTGCCATTTATTTTCTTTGGAGCTGATTGGCTGAACCCCCAACAGCGGTGATAAAGTAGTGATACTTTTTTGTCTTTAACTGCCTTGAATACCAGGAATCTACTGTATAAGAGGTTTATCGTGGATTATTTTTATTCACACCTGGTCATAATTGTGGCTCAGGTATAAATATACATCCCCGCTAATATTCAGCTGCATGTCCTTTATCAAGTTTCATGTCAGTAACAGACTTTATCCAGTCGCCTACACGCTTCTATCCTCATTCTTGTCTCATTTGATGGAAGCACGAGTTCATTAATTTGGTCGGGTTCCTGGTGCAGACGGTTCTTTGAAGCATCTCTCTTATCTTATCCAGAACCACCTGTGAAGTGTTTTTGTCCTGTTGGACCACCTGGTTGCATCCTAAGTTGAAGAATTCGAGGATAGTTGTCGTCTTCATTATTCTATTGACAGAGCAGAATCAGAAAGGAATTTGACTTGCTTGGCTTCCAGGCTCATTGGTGCTTGAAGGAGTTTTGGAGCAAAAGTATTTACTGTTTGAAACAGTTTCAGTGTTTGAAACGCATAAAAATAAACTAATGTGTTCAGTATTATCATGGGAACAAGTCAAACACGTCTGAAATGAAGTAAATTATTTCCTCAGATTGTGGTCAGTTCACTAAGCTAACATCGGTTGAACTGAGGATCTTTGAATTCAGAAAAAAAACTCTTAATTGAATAAATTTACCGTTTACCTCATGAGATCTTCATTAACTTACTGTAAATGTTGCAAATGATCTGTCTTGTCAGCTTTTTAAAACTTTTAAAGTCAAGTAAATGCAGAAAAGTCTGGTATGAATTCACATTGATCCACAAAAATAAAAAGCTCTTTAAAGGACTACAAACTGTAAAACTTTCAAAAGCATAAAATATTGATATGAAAACTATTTGGAAACCTTGAACTTTTCGGCTGGATGGATTGAAGTGAACATAGCTGCTCTGGCGCTGAAAGTTTCTTTGTTTCACTTTTGAACAGGTAAATTTCTATCATTTTTTTGAGCTTTGGGTTCTAATCCTGCTGAAAAGATTCAAGACCTTTGTTTCAAACCAAGGTTCCTCAACTCTTTGCAGCACATTTAAATTTCAAATGATAATCTGCTGATTTAATTTGTTCCTTTGGATAGATTAAATAACTTCCCCACCAGGGACCCCGCAGGATGAAGATCTGCTTCACTTCCTGAGCTTCAGTGGCTCTTTTGTCCCAGAACATTTAACTCCAAAGCCTGAGTCACATATCTTAGAAAGTTTGTGGGGATTTCTCTTATTTTGCTCCTCTGTTATTGATAGGTGATATATCTTTGTTCTTCATATTTTCCCCACAATCAATGCTTTTATGTTGTCAGCTTTATCTGATTTCTGCGCCCTGAGTTGACCTTGTTTTTTATTTACACATGAATAATGCAGCAGTGTGTTGCAGGATTGAGGTGTTTTACTGTTTTTGATTCAGAGCCATTGTGATTAGTTTTAATGAGATTTTTTAATGCTCCACAACACCCATTATCTTCTGCCCATATGAGTTTTGGTCCTAGAGGAAACAAGCATCCCACTAGTCAGCAAAACGTTCCTCCTGAGGGATCCTGACAGAAAGTTCCTCTGCTGTCATGCCACAAAATACGATATGGTCCAAAAAAAAAGGTCAAGCTTCCTATTGGATAATTACTGCATTGACTACTGTCTTCCAGCTGTCAGGATAATGCAATGATTAGCTTTTCATTAAGCAACCATGTGGAAAGGACCGTCCTGCGTTTGTGGAAACGGTGTTGGTGTGTTTAAGAAGGGAAAACATCTAAAGAGATGCAGAATCGGCTAGAACTTGGTTGGGAACTGTCCAATGAATGATTATATACTGGAAGGAAATTGGGGAAACTTTGTCTTTGAGGAGGAAATGCTATCTTCAAATAAACAGTAGAACTGGAGGCTGTTTTCAGCAGTGAAAGTTAGAGCGTTCCCACACAGTGTGAGAGACTGAACAGCTGGGTAGCCTTAAGAAAACCACTAATCATTGACGCTAACTGGAGAAAAAGGCTACAATGTGCAAGGGAGCATAAAGACTGGACTTCAGAGCGACGGAGAAGGGTCATGTGATCAGATGAATCCAGATCGACCCTCTTCCAGGAGGATGGTGCATTGGGGAAGAAGAGAGGCAGATGATGCTGCACCCCGTGTCTAATGTGGGGTCGGTGTTATGATCTGGTGGTTGCAGTTTGTCAGGTCGAACTTTGACCTTTGAGGTCATTAAAACGACCAGGTTATTGCATCAATGGATTATGACATGGGGACACTCCAGGAACCTTTGTTGGGCTAGAATTGTGAAAGACTGGTTCACTAGAGGTAGGGATGCACCATATTGGACTTTTGGTTGATATCTGATATGCCGATATACTAAAAACCCATTTGTCCAATAACCGATACCGATACTGATGTTTTTTTTTTTTTTCCTTTACCTACTTACTGAAACCGTCTTTCTCTACTGTGGATTAAAATACTGCATCATCTTTGTCAAATTAGCCTGCTACCAAACGCAAAAGCTGAAAAGGAGGCTGAAAATTATGCAACACTTTCAACTAGCATTATGTTTAATGTCAAATTTACTCATGACATTTGCTCTCCAATACAATGACAACACTCAAACAGTGCAGATTTGACGTTGTGCAGGTATCATTGTCACTGGCTTGTCAAATAAAAACGTCTTTTATTTCGGTGAGTTATTTTGATGGAATGGTCAAACTAAAATCGGCCGATACAATACAATACCATCCAGATAATATCGTGCATTCTTAATTAGAGGATTAGGCATCATTCTCACACATGGATCAACCTCCAGAGTTCAGACCTCATTGGGAAGTTTTCCGATGTGTCTTTGCACAACCGTCTGTCTCTCCTGTCATCAATACGAGATCTTAGGTCTACACAATAAATCGGCAACAATGAATATGTGGTGAGAGACGCGTAATCGGTATAAATAGATATCTGTAACTTCACTGAGTTACGATCCAGAACCGCACAGCATTCTGGGGGATGTAGGCAGAGGAAAGGCTTCAGCGGCTCAACCTCTTGGCCATCTAAGCTAGGTTGGTGGCAACAACTAACTCTGTCACTCTTTGGTTACCTAGCAACAGACTGTTTAGTAAGTTGTGGTTACCTAGCAACAGACCGTGTAGTAAGTTGTGGTTACCTAGCAACAGCCTGCTGAGTAGCTGGCGCAGCAGCAGCTTAAGGTTTCACCACTTTGCCTCATCGCTGCTTAAAAATAAAAAAAAACGCAGAGGAGTGAAAAGTGTGGATGAAAGAAAAAATGTCACCCTATCAGTTTGGCATTATTTTGAGATATTTAAACAAAAATCTAATCAATAATTATCAATATTGTGTAATATGAAACACTTCTATTGTATAGTTTTTAGCTATATTGTCCAGTTTTAAAAGATTTTGGTGAAAAATGTATGCAACACTAGATGGAAATAAATCCTGTGACACTGCAGAAGCCACAATGGATACTGTGAATAGAAATGGACAAAGTATTGCATTGTGTGATCTTTTGTTGTTTTGTTTTTTTTTGGTCAGGCATTGTTTTTGGTTGTTTCTTCCTTCCCTGCTTTTGTTATTTAAATATCCTGATTATAAAAGAAAATAATGTTTTTACATCTCTCTATAGTTAAATTCAGTCCATTCTATTTAGAGGTGCCAAGTATTCTGATCTCGACTTTAGCTGGGGGTAAATTCAGGCAGTTAATTATACAAATAGGGATAACGATGCAGTTTTGGGCAGTCCCTTTGAGGAATGCATGCATAATTAACCCTTAATTGCTTCCAGAAAGAGAAACAAGTAGTTGTTTAAATAATTAAAAGACCTGAAGCGATAAGTTCAGATATGGCAGACTTTAACTTTCACCAACATGCAGGCTGCTGTGTGAAGGAAGCAATATAAATGTTTAAACCACACGCAGGGTTGAAGGCCTTAGCATTCAATGCATAAATGATTACAGCGCGCCTTTGCATAAAAGTTGCATGCAAGCACTGATAAAAATAAGGTTTTTTTTTCACGTCTTATAAAGGGTGTTGTTGCACTATGAAGCGGCAGCTTTCCTTCTGCCGCTGATGGAGAGATGAGAAGAAATAAAGAGTCAGCTGGTATGACGACAGGAAGCTAAAGTGCCTTAAGCAAGCGTGGGTCAGACCAGGATGCGAGTGTGAGCAGAGGACGATTAGGGGAGCGAACGCATAAGTGCCAACTTGTGAGGGCAGAGGTAGAGAAGAGAGGCCAAGCATCCCTACAGGCCATGAGGAAGATAAGTGGGGGGGGGCGGGGGGGGGGGTTGGTGAAGCAAAGGATGGAGTGATAGGAAAGAGATGGGCGAGAAAAAGCGCAGGCGATAGCACTTCAAACGGTGGTTGATTTTCCCCGCCATGTCGATAGCTGCTGGAAATGGCCATTTAATGGGAAGCGTTTCTGGTTGCTGGTGTGTTGCTGTGTCACATTACTGAAGCAGAACCTGTAACATCAGAGCTGGCTGTCGGATGTAGGAATTAAGTCGTTTCCGCCGTTCGCACGTGACGTTTGGTGTGCTGACGACATCAGAGCGGCGATGAAACATCAGAGAGATGATAACGGGAGGGAAAGAAGTCATTAGTGGAGATTTGGTTGCACTGGATGCAGCTCCGTTTTCACTAAGGTTTCCTGTTACTCATGACCCCCTCCTGTTTACTTCTGTTGACCTTCACCATTATGGCTGCTGACTCGACTCTCTTCCATTCGCCGACGACCTTCACAAAGAGTGACAGGAGGTCATTTACTCAACGAGTTGTTTGGATGTAATGATGAAAGTTTAGTGGAAGGAAAGAGTAGGATTAAAAACCCCTGTTATTTTACAGCAGGGGTTTTTAAAGTGTAGGAGATATCTGAAACAAACGGCGACATTATTACTAATATTTCTGTAAAGTTTGTTTCCGTTTCTGATCTTGCGTGGTTGATTTTGTTTAGCTACGCAAAGCAGCACATGCAGCTCTGGAAAAATTAAGAGACCACCTAAAGTGATCAGTTTCTCTGATTTCTTTTTTTATATGTTTGAGTGAAATTGTTCTTTTATTCTATGAACTGCTGACAACATGTCTCCGAAATTCCAAGCACAAATTTAGTATTTTCACTCCAGTTAAATTGTTACTTCAACCCTTTTTAACTCAGGAAGAGTTCAGAAATCAATACTTGGTGGAATAAGCGGGAGGTTTTCAGTGGGGTTCAGTCCACTGGGCTCTTATTATTCCAGAGCTGTGTGTTCAGTTTGTCACTTAAAATGCTAAAAATGTGAACTGCTTCCTGCTGTGATTGCAGCTCCTGTCAAATATAAAACAAAACTCCAGAGGCTTCATCATCCACCCTGAGTGTTTGGTCTCGATATGATGTCGGAGTGAAAACGGTCGCGTAGCGTCATTAGCTAGGAGGGAGCAGTTTGGAAGTGCAGCGTCTTCAGATCCGTCCCATCAGAATCCAAACTTTGACAAACATGTCGGTGATGACACCGTTTTACAAGCCAAATTTGCAGTATTACCATAATTCTGCCACACTTTGCACTATCTGAAAAATTCCAGTGGAGACGTTGCCAATATCCAGCCAATATCGGGTTATTACGGTTATTTCACTCCCGCCGCTGCAGGGAGTGCGTTTTTCTTAGGTTTAATCTGATGAAACTCTCTTTTAATAGACGGTAAATTGTGCTAGATTTTTAAAGTTCCAGTTGTTATGGAGAAATGGGTAAAAATATTTACTCACTGGGCTTATTTTGCTTAATAAGAAAAAATATCCAGGCAGAGATTTGAAACTTTGGCGTCAGAGGGTTAAATAATCAAGCTCATACTTCCTCGTGCTTTTATTCTTATATTTCTCGGACCAGACTCTATCACCTTCCTCATCGTAACGCGGGGTAGAAAAGTACATTTTGTCTTTGCCAAAGGTTTGCTGAAGTTGTCCACAGTTAATTTTTCTGTTTTTTCCCCTCTTGTTGCACATGGGGGTCATGCCACACACTTTGAAAAGCCCAAAAGTACCAAAGTCCTAATGACTTGATTGATTATTAAACCGCCCTGAGACTTGATAACCAACAATGCAGGTGAGCTATTATTAAAACAGCCTGATCTTCCTGATCACCTCACCTCAGCCACATGATGGTGGAAATGCATTTAATTGGTTGACATGGATAAAAACTGATATATTTTTATGGGACTGATGTTGTATCCTTAGTTTCTGAAAAATAAATGGATATTTTAACAGATGTAAATAAACAAAAAGGTTTAAAATGTGTGACTGTGTTAACATTTTATGTAATGTTTCACTTTTTAATTTGAATTTAGCTCCTCAGTAACGTTCCAAGGCATCGACATGGATGTTTATACTCCTGGTTTCTCTGATCAGATATTTTTGTCTCCATCTTTGCCGCCATTATTTTTTCTGCACTTCAATCAACGTATTTTTTACTCTCCTTCAAAGCAAGGTCAGCCAAGGAGAGGTTTGATAGCCGCATGTTGTTTACAGCGCTCCGTTTTCTTCCTTTGTTGATTCACAGTTAAAGTTTTAGTAGTGTTGCCGTCAGTAGATGACCTTGGAGAAGGAGGGGAAAAGAGTGACCTCCCTCCTGATGGATGATTGATGAAGATGTGAGCTTATTCAGGGCGACCCGCAGTTGGTCGGCTGAAACTTTTTCTTACTGGAAATCTTGAGGGAGAAGTTCAGAGATGTCCTGTCCAGCTTCTGACCCGCAGATAAATCCAGTTGAAGTGAAGCAGACAGGAGGAGCGGGGGGTGTTTTCTCTGTAGCAGTGACAGCTGAGCAGTGAGACTGGCAGGATCTTTAAAGCAAAGCCGCACTTAATCAGGAGGAGGACGGACCTGTTCGACTTCATTCTGGCCAAATTAGCCTGCAAAGTGAGCGTCGGCTGGGGAGCCGGCCTGCTGACCCAGAACACAGCCGATCAATGTACTTATTCCTAAATTGATGTAATGGTGACCTCTCTGGTTGTGTCAATCAACCTGGAACATGTCAGTGACGAGTATTTATGTTGCTCATCGGTGGATCTCTCCGAAACCAGGGTCGAGTCAGGTTGCTAAGCTGCCACTTCTTGGATTTACTCAGAAACAAGCGCAGAGTTTTATAGCAGCAGGGTGGTAAACATTTTTTACTGCTCTTAGGTTTTCAAGAAACGACGGTGGCGTAGTTTTTCATCTTCCCTGAGTTTCACTGCAGAGCCAAATCAGACATTTCGGGGTAGAAATAGTTCAAACTCTTAGTAAGGTAACTTACTTACTTGATTTTATAGCACAATCAAGTAAGTAAGTTACTTTCAGTTGTTTTGAAAATGCAGTACATATCAAACATGACAGTTTGATGCCGTGAAATTGGGGCTCTGTCTCTTTAAGAAGCTCCTCCTTCTCCAGCGCTCCACTGGCTTCTTCATGGTGCTTCCTCAGCTCTGAACTGCAGCTTTAAGGAGCAGCTTTGGGTAAATGGGAGGTGCTGATCTTCAGCTCAGCAAACCAGAGGAAGGAGAACTGATGACGTAAGAGCAAAACAAACATAACGAATCGTTTACAAGCATATCACTTGCAAAAGTCTCTTCCAAAGTTTCAGACTTTACGAGCTTGATTGTATGAAAAGAGCATCTATTTTAGAAAACCCAAAGTTATCACAGTTGCATCTTTTTTTTCCAATAAAAATGTGAGTAAGTCTTAGTGAGGGCGATTAAGGATGAGTTGTAATTGATCCATCACCAAAATATATAAATGATAAAAATGCCATGATTTCTGGAGAGTTGATTTAATCTCTGCACAACAGTTTGGTCTTTTTATTCCAAAGAACCAAAATATATAAACATGTATTTTTGATGTCTATTGATTTTAAAGACATGCTAATCTTATTTAAGTGAAAAACGTAAAACTTCTGATTCTCAGGAGTTTTAGTTTTTAGGCCTAACTTCAAATAGGAAAACTTTAAAGGATTCCTTGAAGACGCACGAAAGAATCAAAGCAGCAGAGGGAGCAACATTAAAACATGATATAAACGCTGAAAGTCAATTTCACATAATATCCCTCATTTGTAGACAACATTAAAACCCAACTACTCCTGTTGAATGTCAGTGTTTACAGTCCGAAGTTTAAACTGCATTCATAAAATCAGCTAAACATGCAAGAAAGGAGGCAGGACCCTCCTCTTTGAAACAATCTGGGAATAATGCTGTGTTGGTCTGACTTGTGTTTAATCGCATTTGGACTCGGGGGACATAATCTACATACTGTAAGCAGCTCAGTTTTTGGAAGAAACGCACAAGAAACATTAAATAAATGCAAATTCATACCCCCGGCATTTAGTTTCATTGCTCTCCCAGTTTAAACTCCTCCACAGTGGATTATTTGAGCTTCCTTTTCATTATAAAACAGGAGTAATTGGTGCTTTTGTTTGCGGACGCAACATTTCAACCCATTCACCCGTGATGAATGTGTTTCACGGTGCCTATATTCAAAGATGATTAGCACAGACGACATTAAAGCGGAGTTGCAGTGGTTTTTAAATTGGTTCAGAACATTGCTGCTCCACCACCTTGTACAGTTCGACCCGACCGCAATCAGAAACTGTAATCTGTCATCTCTTTCACATCCTCTCTGAAAAATATCAAGCAGCCAATTGGATCATCAGAAACTTCCCCAGCACCCTCATCCCCTCTCAGCCCCTTCAGAAAGTTATTTGCCACTGATGGGTCTTTGACTTGAAAGGTACATCTGGCTGTAGCTGTGTCCTTTCTGGCTATTTTTGACTGTAAGCATAAAGATTTGCACTGAGAAGTTTACACAAACACGTGTGGGGAAAAGTAAGATGCCTCTCTGCATCTTTTCCATATTTTCTCCCTAAAATGAAGATTTTAAATCCTTTTGAACAGTTAATGCACCACGCAGCAGCATTAAAGCGCTAAGTCGGTCCTCAAATTATTCCTTTGTACAGCGAAAGCCTGAAACATGCACACATGGAGCTCTGCAAATCTTTAACGAGAGCAAAGAGTCCTGCAGCAAATGGTGTGACCCCAACAGGGTCCTAATCTGAAAATCGAGTGGCAGATCCAACTGAGTGTCTAAATCTGCTGAAACGTGGCTTCTGCAGTTATGCGTAAAGAATCCAGGTTATTTTTTTATGTTTTAGGTGTTTTTATTTTGTTGTTTTAAAGACGATGCCTTAATGCTGTCTGCATTTTGGAGGAGGAGGTTGAAAAATGCCGTGAAATGTCCGTTGCTAAACTGAACGACCCGGTGTTAGCCTCTTCGAAATGAAGTGTGGACATCTCTGTGAATGCACCTGTTGGTATGAGTCAGAAGTTTGAGAAATGTTGGCTAAATATGACGACCACAAACATGTCACACTGAGTAATCGTAGGTTTCAGTGTGCAAAAACACAAATTTAAAGGGCATATTTGTCATTTTCAGTGCCAGAAATGCTACAAATTGTGACTGTGCCAACATAAATAATTAACATCTGACAGTTGCTGTTTTTCAAAGCAGATGAGACATTTTAGACACATTTATCTGATGCTATGAGCAGTTTTGGAGGCACAACTTTGATACAAAATGTTCACCAACATATGTGAAGCGGTAATTCCTGGAGGAAAGATTAATCTTTGCTTCCAGGAACATAACAAAGTACTTAAAGTAACTCGGAGCTGGAGGTTTTGGAGGTGGATTATTGTCTGCGTTATGGAAAAGCATGAAGACTCTCGGTTAAAATGCTTATTTTTCCATGGTTTATACTTTTCACATGGCCTTCTTTCAGTAAAAAATGTGTGCTGGCATCCACAATCTCCTGATCAATTTGAATCAGTAACAGCTTTCTCCTTCCACACACCTGCTGTGCTTTTATCTGTGACATTTAGGTGCAGCAGCAGCTCCTTTTTTTCCCCTTGTGTCAGAGCCAAATGAATGACATACTGGACTTCTTCCACGGTTTGAGGAGTCTTTTCTTGAAGCAACTTTGTAGAGGAAAATTACTTGAGGGCAGTGCGAGAGTGATGATGGGTAGAAAAGACTTTACAGTTCAGTTCACTACTGCTGTGCTGGACTACAACTTGCTCTGCTGACAGTTGTCAGGATGTATCAGTGATTTCAGTAGCAGGGTTTGCTTTTTTGTTTTGTTTTTGCCCATGCAAACTCAGCATTAGCTCCTCGGTAGGGTGCCGGTTTGTTTAGTCTCATTTATCCCAACTTCCAGCTCACTTGACAAATAAATCCTCATCATGTGAAACTCATATCTGAGCTGCAAGCGATGCAATTACTACTTTCACCTTGGAAAACTTTTGTGTGGCCCGCTAAGGACCAAATTGGGTCTTTGACAGCTTTCCGCTGCTATACTGCTTTTTATATATATATATATTTAAAAAATATACATACATATATTTCTCAGCTTTAGAAAAGGAAACTGCCTCCCGGCATAGTGTGGGAACAATCATCTTATCTTCAATGTAAACAAAACAAAGGAGATGATTGTAGAGTTCAAGAAACAGGAATAAATCTGATTCTATTTCCATCACCTGTGAAGGAGTGTAAATAAATGGTATATGTAGTATAAATAATTTGGTGTTTTCCCTGTACTGCAGTCTGCTGGAGACATAACAGTGAAGCTTCGACTAGAAGGGACAGAGCAGACTGTGCTACTGGAGAAAACTCGTCGGTGTTTGCAGGGAGATGCTTCATATATTCTGTTAATCTGTGAACCGTTTACTTAAAAAGGCGATGAAGAAAACTGGTTTGCAAAATTAAAAACATTACAGACAAACCAGAGCATCTTCTCCATGAGAGGGTGTCTTCAGTCAGAGGTTCCTTCAGTTGCCACTGTAAGACAGACTGCTACAGGAAATCCTTTCTGTCCGCAGCCATTCCCATCTACATCAACTCTAAGGAACATGTAATACCTACAGAAAACGGCAATCCCAAACAAAACTGAAAAGATAAATAGAAATCGCAGAACATGGACTGTTGGCAGCAGATATATATTTTTATATATATAACCCACACTATATGTGATTTCAGAAAACACATTTCTGCTTCATGTGAACGAGGATTGGACCAGAAACGCCTCACTTTCAGACGTACATCTCACACAGGGCTGGATTACTGGGACACACACCCACAGCGACACACTCGCCCGGCTAAACGATGGGGAGGATTGAACCGAAGGGCAGACCTCCTCCCTATTTGTCTCAATAGAGGGATAATGAGAGACGAGGACACGCTCACACAGCCACATATGTGCACAACAGCCACACAACGCTGCCGTGTAATTTTGCTCATGGAACCATTTTCATGTCATTGTGCTTTTATTCATTTCCCTTGCATCAGTAATAGTGTCACCAAATGATTTCCCAGTTACTGCCAGCTGACCGCTTCACCAGCAAATGAAGTAGGAACAAAACATGCATGGCCTCATTTGTCGGTATGGCTTTATGTCTAAAACCTCGACAGAGTCGTACATGGAATTGAGTTCACTTCAGGGACCTGCCGTTTGGTGCATCATCAATAAAATGCAGGCTGAATCCATCCAAAAGTGGGTTGTTGAATGCATTATGTGGCCAAATGTACAAATGGAAATAGAAATAAACACGAATGAGCTATTAGCTTTGCTTATGGGGTGCGGCGCAAATGTCCATGCACGTAAATTTAATGTGCTGTTAGAGAAAGCTGTTAAATGTCAAAATACGGATTTGAGAGGTGGAAAATAAAAACGCTCCAAATTGGATTTAGTTTGCTCTCCCCCAAAATATGCCTGGGTTTCTTGGCATTAGTTCAGTGGTGGGAAAAGCAGGGATGCGTGCCTAAGAGAGAACGACAAATTTACACCCACCTAATTACTGGAAAATAACAAATCAATGAGGAACTGTGACAGTTTTTTGGACAGTGTTTCTATAATAACTGCTGGAATATATAGTTTTCCTGCTAATGTGGCAAATTTTCTGCTCAGATTAAACATGTATGGATGCACATCCACACACTCCAGTAGATTCTCACAATAAAACCAGTAACTTTTATGCAACGCTACAAGAAGTTAGCCCATGACCTCTAGCTTAATGCTGACGTATGTGCTGAAGATTAGCATTAGCTCCACAACTGACTCGATATTTAAAAACTCAGGGTGTGATACGGGTTCTATGGTAACACCACTGGGTCAAAATAGTGTCACTGGTCCAGCTTCACTGGAGTTTGAAACATCAGTATGAAGTGAAAAATACAATGTTTTCACTATAAGAGGTACAAACGCTGCATGTGTTCAGGTTTTCTCTGTTCAGGCTGTCAGATCAGAAACGAAACATTTTCGTTTTGTGTTGTAACTCGGAAGAACAGGTGTTTGCCAAACTATTACCTGAAGATATTTTTTTGGAGATTAGACTTGTATTGGACTGAAAACTATGTTCTTCTTCATGTTAAAGGATTTTAGGATGAAAATGTTATTAAATCTGAGTGCAGAAACAGTTGGAGACCCATGTCTGCTTCAGGCCAACCACGAGGTTTTCACAGTGCAGCAGACCCCCAGCTATTTCTATCTCAGCGTTCAATGATTTTCTGTTTGGAATACAATTCCAAAAATATTTTATTTTTCTTTGTAAATTACATCTTGAATTTTTCAAAAGTAAATGCAGCTGGGAAACTGAAACACCAAAGATCACAGTTCATTTTGCTTGGTGTTCGTTGCATGTAACTCTTAGAGCGTCTGCAGGTCGACTGTAACTGTTGGCTTCAGCTGTAGTGTTGAGACGGTTTCCGCTGTGTATTAATGCGTATTAAGGAATATTTAGTGATGTTGAACTATGTAAATGTGTTTTTAGATCCCAGATTTTAACTACTTGTGGTTGGATGTGGCCACTAACCTCCTAATGTCAGGGCTCCACTGTACAGCTTTAAACTAAATATTAGCTAGTTTTTAACCATTGTTTTTGCTCAAAGACTTCCAGCTGACCAGCAGTAGGCAGCAATATATAGGATAGGGACTGTGCTGCTTTACTCTGTTCTCCAATTAGTCAGAAAATCTTACACTTACTTAGGTTTAAACGATAAAAGTAAAGTTTTAGTGGAAACTATTTTAATGTCTGATTGGTGCATGAATGTAAGAAAAACGGTAAAATCTCTTGATTCGTGTCCTCCTCCTGTTTTGTACAACACTGGTGTTGGGAAATGGGACAGTTGTCCGTCGTTCTTTGCCAAATTGTTGGGAAAGAGCCGACAACTGGAACGACCTTCATCTAAAAATGCAGCCAAAGTTCAATGTTAGAAACTCCGGTAACACTTTATTTGAAGGGGGTTGAATAAGACTGACATGACACTGTCACAAACACGTCATGAACATGAATAAGCCTTCATGAATATTTATGACTGTTGTCATACAGCGTCATTCGGTAAATTATGACACTTTTAAAACAAAGTTGACATTATTCAAAATGTCTTTGTTATGACAACTTGACATTAACCAAAAAATAATTACTGGTATAAATTTGTTATAAAAGTATTACTGATTGCACTTTAAAAATCAGGTAACTTTATGTTATTAAAGGTAAAGTTTAAACAGTAATGATTTCTTGGTTAATGTAAAGTTGTCATGACAAAGACATTTTGAATAATGTCAACTTTGTATTAAAAGTGTCATAATTTACCAAATGATGCTTTATGACAACAGTCATAAATATTCATGAAGGCTTATTCATGTTCATGACAGGTGTTTATGACAGTGTCATGTCAGTCTTATTCACCCCCCTTCAAATAAAGTGTAACCGAAACTCCTTCAGAATGCCTCAAGACAAAAACATCCTGCATAAATCATGTTACATTTGGAAACACTCTGAAACTTTAACCTCTCAGTTTTAACGGATTGACGTTAAAATCAAATTGTGATTGGATTACAGTGTTCATAAGCAAGTTTTATTTACATTAGTCTAAAAAATGTCAGCTTGGAGCATGTGTAAGTGATTGCATGCAGGAGTGGGCCTGTCAGCGCCAGAGTGGGCCCTTTGGCTCGGCTTACTGGCGCGTCTGAGTTGGCACGGCCGCGCTTCACCTCTGCTCCACTTGCTGACGAGGCTTCCAGAAAAAACTTCTAACTTCTGGAGTAGCTGCTGCCAGCTCTCCCAACGAGCTGCGGGCGCTGCGCGGGGAGGAGTCGCAGGAGTCCAAATCGAAGATCATTAAAGACCTAAATGTGAAAAACTAATTACCGACTCGCAAGTCGGATACAATCACAGCGCTGTAAAAATATTCCCATAAATAATGCATGATGTTCCGTGAGAAAACCCAGACAGTTATAGTACACACTGTGCAGAGGAGGTGACTCTTAGTCATCGGGCGTTCTGGGCTCTGCTTCTCTGAAAGTCGGCTGTTTTAGCTTGAAAGCCGTCTTCCTGAGCCATATTTGGGGAGGACGGATTAAATATGGTGCGCTCGTTTAGTCAACATTTCCATTTGGGTTTTTAAATAGGATTTCTTTTGCTCAATATTCATTGGTACAGAAGCGCCGATGAATCACCCTCTCACTACGGAGAGCAGGCATGAGCACAGGGAGCCCTTTAGACGTGATGCATTACTTTGACAGAGCGGTATTGAGAGTTGGGCCATTATCGGGATGGTAAATGGAAACATGCTGAATTGAACTTTGTACCAGTTTTACCCTGAATGGTGAAGACTCATAATTTACCTTAGAACGGAAAATTGGATTTTATCTGTTTCTGCTTTATCTGTCTTCTAAAGTAGCTGTAAGGTAATAACGTGTGGTGTCGATTTTTAATCTTTTTGTGACGGAGCAGCAGGATACAAACCAGCCTCTTCAACGTGTTAATGCCTATTGAGGCTTTTCACACTTTGTCGCGTTACAAACACAAACTGCGGCTAATTTTATTGGGGTTTTGTGCGACAGACCAACACAAAGTATTGCAGTATTGAAATATAATTGCGGTATGTGTTCAGCTTTTCTGTGAAGAGGTTTGTTAGAGAGCAACCGGCATAACGATCAGGGAGAAAGCTGTGAAGAAGCAGAGTTGGTTATAAAATAATATTTGAAGCTTTATATGTTTCACACGTCTTCTATGCTACAAATGCAATCCTACCAAGATGGCGTCCTCCACCTAAACTGACCAGGATATCCATGGTAACTCTGGAGGAGCTGCAGAGATCCGCATGTTTTTGTGGAAACCTTTGAGAAAGATTTAAAAAGTATGATTTGGAGTTGGAGGAGAAACGGCCACGTTGTTCTGTGAAGCTGGAAATTCTGCTCAACAGTCTAAACACCTTATTCCCGTGGTAAAGCACGGCGAAGGCACCATCATGGTGTGGGGGAGAAGAAATGCTTCAGATCAAACTCAAGATCCCTTGAATCAAATCCAGTTTGCTGTAGTTATTTACAGGAAACTTCATAAATAATCAATTAACTTGAAAGAGAAAACTTTTTAAATTTAGTGATTTATTTAGCAGCAACATTAATGAACATTTCTGTAACTGCGCCAGAATTAGCAAACATGCTTTGTGTCCCCCTGCGGTCCCTGGACGATGAGAAATTTCTCAGTAAAAGCAAATTTAGGTTGTACAAAACGAGGCTAAAACGACTTAC
The DNA here is from genome assembly GCF_001443285.1 of Poecilia latipinna. Classification (NCBI taxonomy): domain Eukaryota; kingdom Metazoa; phylum Chordata; class Actinopteri; order Cyprinodontiformes; family Poeciliidae; genus Poecilia; species Poecilia latipinna. The sequence goes on along the minus strand of NW_015113267.1, from coordinate 270,196 downwards.
CTGTAAAAATGTGTGTGCTAAAATTAAAAATTGAGTCAAATCAAATCAGTTTTATTTATATACGACTAAATTAGTTAATCTGAAAGAACACTTAACTTTAAGAAGTTGTCGTCGAATGCAGAGAAAACTTCGTTAATAGGAAGTTTTATCACTTTATCACCTGGATTAGATCAAAGCGTATTCATGTCAGGATGCTTCAGCCCAGATTGAATATGTCGATGTTTCATCTGAATGTTTGGATTCTCTGACGATGCACAGCGAGCTGATTGTTGCCCAGAATGACGCTCCGTTCGTCCTGCCCCAGCGCTGCCCTCCATGGTAAATGACTGCAGGTTTGTATTTATTGCAGCTCATCGAGCTGTTTGTGTGCAGACTGACATGTTGAGCCTCACTTCAGCCGCTGCCATGGAAATTATATTGAACAGATCAACAGGAATCGCTGGCCTGAGTAGCAGCGAATCAACAGAACCTCCTCCAGAAACGACTTTGATCTGAACCTCATCGCTTGACGCTCATCTGCTGACTTTAATCTTAAGTAGCAGGTGGGAAAATTATTCAGATTTCATGTTTAGATCAAATTAAACTAATAGCAGTTTGAAGTCAGACTTCTAACTAAGTCTTTCCGCCTTTTTTATGTTTTCTTTCGTGGATTTTTAGGCCAAAAGCTCAGATTCAGAGTAGGTCTAATCTTTAAAATGTCTCTGAGAATGCAATCAGGTTGAAATTAAAATATTTTTAACATCTTTCAGTTTCTAAAGTACATGGGCTGTGCAGCCTCAGGATTATTGAACAGGATTTGCACAATATTCCTGTGAAATTTAACAACAAATTATTCTCAAAGGAAAAGCTACGTAAAACGCTGTTGGCTTGTGTTTTTAAAGCGTCCAATCCAGGAGCCCCATTCATTTTCCTCATCACTGATTGGCTAAACACTTAAGAGCTGGGAAGATGTTCGCTGCTGTCGTAGCACCAAAACTCCTTCTGCTGCCCATTATGTAACATATTAAGATATTTTAGAGTGTTAGCCGTTAACCAGTTATATGCATTTCAGATGGAGACTAAAGTATTCAGTTAACCAGGGAGTCCCTTGTAGTTGGGACACAAAATGACAGAAATTATTAAATTTGTGTATTTTCTGTCTCCAACTCTTGTGAGAAATTAAAACTCCTTTACAGAAATTCTCAAAGTTTTTGGAAAGGCATGAAAAATATGTTCCAACTTTAAGTTTCCTCTAATGAATTTCACATTCTGCTTGCATCCCAACTCGGTACATGATCTGCCGGTTTTGTAAAATACACTGCTCAAAAAAATAAAGGGAACACTCAAATAACACATCCTAGATCTGAATGAATGAAATATTCTCATTGAATACTTTGTTCTGTACAAAGTTGAATGTGCTGACAACAAAATCACACAAAAATCATCAATGGAAATCAAATTTATAACCCAACGGAGGCCTGGATTTGGAGCCACACACAAAATTAAAGTGAAATGTTCCCTTTACTTTTTTGAGCAGTATATATGAATCCAATGTTTTACTCAAAGGTTTCTACCAGCTACGTAAAACGCTGACGTAAAAAACCAACAGTTTTTATCAGAAGGATAAAAACTGTTGGTATTTCCCAGCTTGATTTTTTATCCATTGCCTGTCCATCCTTTTGATTCTTACATTGACCCATCTGTGCATACGAATGTTTGTCCATCAACCTCTCTGTGTGTCCGTCCTGCTTCCGGCTGTCCATCTTTGTCCATCCATCTGTCCAACCCTTGGCTGCGTCCTGCCGTTTGTCCATCATCTTGTTGGTCAGGGGGATTTTTGCTGGTTATCCTTTAAAGTGCAATCTCTGTTGAAAAATGTGCTGGAATGAATTTTTCTTTTTTCACTTTATAAAATGAGTCAAGCGTCGATGTAGGTCTTTAGAGTCCAAAAAAAAAAAAAAAGGTAAGAGATTTGATCCTTCCTGACGCCAAAATCTAGAAGTTTTTTTTTTTCAGTGACTCAAATGTTTTACAGTGGTCATAAAACAAATTAATATCAATTCAGGTAGAAAAGTATGATATGAAAACCTGATAAAAGGACAAATTAATGTGCTCATAGAAACTCTAATCGGTTAACTTTGAGTTTTACAAAAAAAATAATCTGGAGATAAGAGAGCAAACTCAGCCTTTTTGCTTTACTAGCAACAAACTTTATGAAAGAGGAGTTTGATCACATCATACAGACAAGTTGAAGCAGAAGAGTTTCTGTCCTTGGGGGTCATCTGCAGGGTCACAGACAATTTTAGTGGAAACATGGTTTACTCATGTAGCACTATTTAAAGTGTA
>NW_015113267.1:264043-265102 GCF_001443285.1 Poecilia latipinna | reverse complement strand
AAGACTAGAATTCGTCTACTGGAGCTGTTGTCAGTAATCAATAAAAAAGAACTGCTTTCAATACCATGTATTAGACAAAATTAAAGTGAACAATGCAAGACAAACATACATAGGACCAAAAATAAAAAACAAACAAAAAAATATACACAGTACTGCGGCCGTCCTTCATTGGTTTGTGCACAACTGGTCTTGACTTCCCCGCTGGTCAGTCCAAAACCTGACCGACACACATTCAGAAGTCCATGGTTGAATTATCCAGATATTTAAGTTGAAAATGTCCCAGCGCAAGTTCTTTCGGATGAAAAGATGAATAATGGAGTGTGTGCCTGAGTGGTGAGATGGAGGGGGAATTGATACAGACCAGACCAGGATGAAGTGATTCTTGGGGCTCTCCTGGCTCCAGCCAGTTTTCAGAAGCTCGCCATCTTTTACCCTAAAAAGGGATCACCTGGCCTGTATTAAAATAAACAGGACCAGTAAATTTCCAGCCGGCTAGTTAACTAGAGTTTTCAGTTTCACACAGAAATAAATGCAATATATCCAATCTGTCAGACCAAATGAAGAAACATTTATCTCATTATCTTAAAGAAGTTAGATTACAACAATTGATGATCACAATTAGCATTAGCTACCAACCAACATGCTAAAACAACAAAACAACATTGTGCTCACTACTCACCAATTTCAATAATAGTTGGGAGCATGGCAGCTTCAAGGCTCCAAACTCACTGGATTTTTTGGATCTACATGATTTTTATGTTGTAAGGTTAAAAAGTGCATTACAAACAAAAAGATAACTGATTGTTTGAGAACACCAACCTGTAGCTCCTTTGTCTCCAGCTCTCCCCCTCACACCTGACTGGGGAAAGCTGGAGCAAGCCTAAATAATTACATCAGGTGTGTCAATTGGCTGCATGCATTGTGTGACTGACTGTCACTCTAACCAATGGGGTAGTAAAGCGGGACTAAGAGCAGTTTTTCCACCCTGGGTTACACATAGCAATAGATATTTAAATCTGAATCACAGTATTTATTTACGGTCTTTGAATGCAGGTCATC
>NW_015113267.1:226701-260311 GCF_001443285.1 Poecilia latipinna | reverse complement strand
TTTTATTTTATTTCTAGTAAAAATACCAAGTAAGTTATGATTCCTGGAGATAATAACTCGTCTCATTCTATCAGAAACTTTCTTTTGTTCCATTTAATGTTTTTACAAGCCTTTTAATATGCTTTATAAAATCCTTCACTGGGTAAAAACTGCCAAAAAAAAGCAGACTACTCTAATGTAAATGTGTCTTCTGTTGAACCTTCACATTTACAGGCTGAGATCCATTCCCAATTTCCAAGAACTGACTCTAAAATTTATGTTCTGCTCGTGATTAAGATTTATAAACCGGGTCTCCTGCTGTAAAAGAAAATCACGTCTGTGCCAGAAACAGGGCTGGAGATAAAAGTGCAGGATTTGGTTTTTCTTCCCTCTCTTTGTCAGAAATGTCTGGCAAGTTGAGCACCATGATCAGCGCCGGCTCCAGCACCCTGGTCAGCGCCGGCTCACGCCGAGGCAGCAGAAAGGGAAAAAAAAACGCTTTAAAGCGTTCGACTGTTTTTATCAGGGAGGCTGAGTGGAAAACTATCTGAATGTTTTCTAGCTTAAAATCACTTTTCTATCCCTGTGCATTACTAAAAAATAAAATGCATTTCAGAAACCAATAAGTCGTAATGTTTATCTGCACATGGAGTTCGGATAAATCCAGAGACAAGCCGTGCAACATGTCAGCCTGGGAAGAGGCTTTACTCCGCCCCCCACCGACACCATACTGTCTTATTTACGGTGGAAATTTTTCTGCCCACTGCTGAAAATTGCTCTGTCATGGAGGTGTGATAGGAGTTATTACCGGAAAGATCTCCGATCAGATTTATTTTTTTTTTTCACTGCGCAGAGATGAGGAGGAGGGGAAAAAAGCCTCATGGCAAATGTCAAACACTGTTTCCAGATTTAATTTGTGGAGCAGCCATGAAATGGCCATGCACAAATCTGTTATCTTTTCCGCGTGGGGAAATGTTACGCGCTTGTGAGGGGGTGATGCTGCTCAGAAAAATAAAATATACAGACCTCTGTTGCTTTCCATTTATCCTTTCTGTCTGTCTTTAAGTGCAGCTGGGAGCGACGTAGACAGAGGGGAATAGATGTCTCTTTAGGTGTGACGGACGTTTAATAGAAACGTTGAGGAAGAAGAAAAGATGCATTTATGAGTACAATAACGCAAAGGTCGCAGTCGGAGCTGACTGGCTTGTGTCAAAACAAGTAAAGGAAGAAACAATTGGACATATTTAAGAAACAAGTTCTGGCCCATGAACGTCGCAGACTCGTCATGGTCGCGTTCTTTAGGTTTTTTCATCAAATAATTAATGTATTTGTTGTATTTACCTTTCAAAACAGAATCATGCACAACCATCTAATTTGTTTAAATCTGTTTTGTTAGATTGGAAACTTTGTGCTTTACATTTTCCACCAACAACATTCCATCAAAACCTGAAAGTAAAATAAAATGATTCTCGACTGAATGCTTTTGTCAAATAATCAAATTTTTAAAAGGTAATGCAACATTTGCAGCTCCAGGCGAGTTTTATTTATCTTGACTGAAAGCAAAAATGGCTCTTTGGATTGTTGCAGACCTGAAGAATACCCTTTAATAGCGTCCCAAAAACTGCATATTTCCACAGAACCCTCCCAAAAAAATCCTTCTCAGTCCTTAAAATGCACACAAACTGGAAAATCAAACTCCTGTGACTCAGCAAGAGCAACAGAAAACCCAGATATTGTTCCTGAGTCGGAGGTTTTTCCAAAACTTCCTCAAGGAAATCCTTGTCTATACCCTCTGTGTTCCTCACACGTTGGATCTTCAGCTTCTGCCTTGAATTAGGGTTGAACTACATTTCTCCAGTATTTATTTCACTGACGTTGACTAAACCTGAAGCCAGGAAAACTTATCCCAGCCCAGTTATTCTCGCTCTGCTGGTACATGTTAAAATCCAACACTTGATTCTTCTGCATGCGTCAACTTGTGTAAAAAAAAAAGATCTGCTTTCCTTCTGAAGTTTGTTGCCCTCGTGACATGAACGCAGCTTGCTTTCCAGCAGGACTCCACCCGGGCCCCATTTGTTGCACCAAATACCAGCGGGGCAGGAAATGAGCCGCGAGTGGAGCCCCGCGGCTTCCTGCCATAACTCCACCTTTGTTGTGACTGGTCACCTGCTGCCTTTCAGGGTGCAGACGTTGAGAGCTTGTTCCTTAAGTCTTCCCCCTGAAACATGATGCACATCAGTTCACAGGAGCATGTTTTCTACTTCAGTTGCGTTGGAACATTTTGTTTCTCGCTGTTTGACATTTTGTTTTTTTCTCCGTGTGTCTTTCACGGTTATGCATCTTTTTTTATTTTTTTAAACAAAGCTTTTAGAAAGTCTAAGGTGCCTTATACCTTAGTAAAGTAAAAAAAAATAGTTTGCTAAATATTTTGCATGCAGTCTTCCCACTACTGAGTTATTTTTCTATTTGAAATTAGATGAACGTTGATGCATTTTTGTAAGATTTGTTCAGATCCGGAGCGCTGGGCGGCTCGGTTGGTGCAGAGGTGAAAGTCCTTGACGTAGTTTTTTTATGGTTTGATTCTTGGTCTGATTTTCTGCATGTCCTTTATATTTCCTGTCCATTTACTGTACAATAACAGCCTAAAAAGTCTGTAAGGAAAAAGAAATGTTCAGATCCACAAAGCAGAAAAGGTCCAGACTGCAAAGAACACGTACTTCTGAGAAGAATATCATGGCTGCCAATCCCTCCATCTAGGACTTATAAATGTATAAAATCAGGAAGAGGGCAGCTAACATCTCTGCAGACCCCACACATTCTGGAGACGAATTGTTTAGACTTTTACCTTCACTTCGGTGACACTGTGTCAGTTTCCTCCCCCCAGAGCGTCTCTGATCAACACCTTGCTGCCAGAATCGTCAACTTATTCGTCTGTGAAACAAAATAACCGCCAAAACTTGCCACGCTAAGAGAAATAGCTGCATATGTTTGAAACCTTCCTTTTCATTCTTCATACTTTAAAATCGTGCAGCAAGAGCTCTTGAAACCGTAATCGATTGCACACAGTCTTGGCCAGAAAAGCTGATTCTGATGCTTCTTGTCTCTGTGTGCGTTTGCAGTTGAGTTATGTTTGTGTGTCGACTCCTCGGGCAGTTTGCAGGTCGTTCTTGTTTACGTGTCCTGGTCAGGAGGTTCAAGGCATGACTGATGGAGACGGGTACGCAGAGGAGGAGACGAGAGAGAAGAAGAATGACCTGACAGATCCTCTATTCAACTCTTAATCACAGATGCAGCGTGCAGACGGTGCATGTGTGCAAAAGTGGCAGAATGTTTTTATTATCACATTTCAGGGAATATATTTACATTTAACTGAGATCAGTTTAGATGTTTGTGAGCCGTCTGTCTACACTGTGGTAGAAATTTAATGTTTGCACTTTAGGATTTAGGAAGTGTGCATAAAAAACGGTTTACTCAAACTTAGAAATTTTGTTTATTGGAATTATTTTTTTTACTGAGGAAATAAACAGACCTGTGTCTATTTTAACTGTACATATTTAGCTGCCTGATGGAGAGAATCAAGGATGAGGAGCAGCTCTGATTATTTTTGTCTTGGCTGTGGTGAAATGACGGCCTGAAGGCAATAGCACATGGTCTGCTTGCTGATCATTTTCTCTGCCTTCTCAGCTGTCTATTTTGTCCAAAGAGGTCCAAAGTACTCTTGAAGTTTCAGCTTGATCTGTGATCCAGTAGAGGCATCAAAACTGTGCTCAGATCACTGGAAGAGAAATGTGCAAAATGATGAGGAGCTGAAGATCTGGGTGAGATTTAATTCACAACAGATGTCATCTCAGGGCACTTTACGAGGCAAACTAATTCACTGGTGATTAAAATAATTATATGTTAGTCCAATCTAACCATGTAGTCAGATTCAGATCCAATTATACATGCAGGTCAATTTAATCCAAATTGTAACAGTCGGGTTAGTCGACCTCGGATGTCAAAACTTTATTCTCCAGGTGAGGAGGAACGTCTTCCTTTTAAAACCTTCTCCAGAGTCGGTTTCATAGAAAGCGATGCAGAGTAAAACGGTAGCGGCGCCCCAAGAGCACCTTCTGCTGGAAAAAATAGATGAGCAACACCGACGTCGACACCTTCATCCAGGAAAGAAACATGGCTTAGGACGGCACAAGTAAAGCTGTACTTTCTAAAGAAAGATAAACAGAGCTGAATAGAGAATGACTTGACCAGGGGTACTTTCTGCAGAGGAACAACCCAGTGCACATGTAAGAGTGGCATTATCTTCCTCAGTACTTAGACAAGAAAGTAGCACAGCTAAACACTGAATCCCTGGGCGAGGCGTACTTTCTATAGAAAGAAAAATGGCAGCAGTAAACATTTCCAAGACTGGCAGACACTAATCACATAATCGTTGGATCAGCAACGTTTTCTATTGATGAAAATGAAGTGATGGGCCGTTAACCGCAGCAATAATGTCCAGAAAAGAGACACGGCCATGACCAGAGTACTTTCTTTAGAACGAACAATAAATGCAGAAAGTTTCATTTAGAGTCCAGTTAATGACTTTGGGGCATCTTAATAAAAAAATCTACTTTCCATACAAGGAAATGGTGAATAAGCAATGAGGTGATTGCAGCGATTCCTCCTGTTAATGGCCACTTCCAGCAGAGTGACAAACACAAAGCACCAGGCCAGATGTACTTTCAATGGAAAGACGAAGACAAAGAAGCAGCAATAGTAGTAAAACTGTGTAGCAGAGGCAGAGCAGATCCCTTAGACAGTTTAGAAGCTACGACGTTCTCACAGTTTCTGCGATTTGTGAAGGATCCAGAGCTGAAAGCGTGGATGTGGTGGATGACCCTGTACAGCAGATATTCTTGCTCAAACTTGTTTCTGGGGTGCTTTATTGAATTTTAAACATCACCTTTTTTTTTTTTGTCTTGTCGAACATCGCCAGGATGCAGCATAAAGCGTGACCCGGGTCTCAACTCTGAGCCGCACCGGGCTCGTGTTCTGCCGGTTCTGTCTCAGTAAATAAGGGGGGAAACGGAGCGTGAGGGCGGGGCTCGGAGGTACAAATTTCCAACTTGTATTCAAATCGATTCTCTGAGAGCAAATGCAAACTGAGGCAACGCAGGACTCTGAAAATTAATGTGATCTGGCTTCGCCAAGCGTAAATTAGACTCTACACTTAATCCAGTCTGTGAAACTACAGTTCTGCTTTTTTTATTGAGTAAACAAGATATGTTCTGTCTTCAGTCTGACATTTTTCCATTTCACAACCTGTAAAATATTAATCGTATATGAATGAGATGTCTGGGGTAGCAACCCCATCATCATGCTGGGGTTTTTTTTCCCCCCGTTGTCAGGTGTTTGGAAAATGACATCCAATTCCTGTGCTGACAGATTGTTGGCTGGACCAGAAAATATAAACAAGTGACACTTTTCCCCCCATGAGATGTACATGCTGCATTTAAATATCGAGATTTAAATCCAGCAGCCGCGAGGAAAAGCTGAGAAGATATTCTGTTTCTGTGGCCGCTCAGTGCTGACCATTTAGGAACAGTCTTTGTTGAGGTTGTCCATTTTTCACATTTTTGTTTTTAATGGGGTTAAAATCTGGAGTTTCTTCACCCTGAACCACGTGATTACGATCTTTTCTTTGTTTCACTCGGCTCTGCCGTGCTGGGAAAACACCAAACTGCTGCTGGATCGTTGGGGGAAAGTTGCTCTTTTATCCCTTTCCTAACGTATTGCAGAGTTTTTAGCTAAAGCTGAGCCTTGGATCAGAAACAACCCCATACCTGAAGTGCATCGCTGTCAGCCTGGCACAGGACTCATGCTAGCATTCAACTTTTATTTTTTGGACAGTTCTCTTTGACAGATGCCCAAAATAGTCAGAGGGATGCTTCACTCAGTTCTCTGCTGTCTAATCCTGGTGCTTCCTGTCAGTCTGTCCTCCATGTTTACTGGTTTCTGTGGGAAAAGGAGATGTTTATGCTACTGCAAGCAACAAGAAGCGGCACCATAAACCATCACACTAATGGCTCTTTTGCACCAGCAGCGTTGCTTGACCCGGCTCGTTTCTGCACATCTCTGGTGGTTTTCTGTTGCAGCCGAGTAGCTCTAGTTGACCCAGTGTGTGTCGTCGTCACAGTTTCCACAGTTAAAACAGTAAAATGACACAGAAGGACACGGTTGGTACGCTGAACACTCTTCTCAGTTTACCTTTTATTTCTGCTAAAACTCCTCATCGCAGCTGTGACGTTCTACAAATGGTGCGTCTATTGAAAATGAATCACTCTTGGGAATCCACCCTCTAGCACACAGGGGTCAAACTCGAGGCCCCTGGGCCAAATCCGGCCCACCACAGGTTTTTGTGTGGCCCTCTAGATGCTATACTAGCACCAAGTGCGCTTAAATGTTATGTTATTAATCAAATCAATGTCGTTTTTATCTGTTTACTGCCAAATTACATCAATCAGTTCCTACAGATTCTTGAGAATTGTATTGAAAATTCACGCAAAAATCAACAAATCCTCGCTCTTTTTTACGCTAATAATTGGGAGTTTATTGCAGATTTTTCTCAAAAATGGTCAAAAACTTTCTTACTTGTACTAAACATCTACCTCTGCCTAAATTGACGTCAGATTTGACATCCACGATCTATACAGCAAGTCACATTTAAATGAGCACAAATATCGGAAACATTTCCAAATTAGTACCACAAACACTTTGATTTTTATTGCAAAAAATCACAAAAAGAATCAGGCAGTCCTGGAGGGACTGAAAAGATGTTCAGTAATATTTAATTTAAGAATTAATTGATCCTTTTAAAAGTTTGTGAACAGGTTTTATCAGCACATTGTGGAAACTGGCCCTTTAAGAGCATTCATGATCTTGATTTGAGTTTGACGCCCCTGCTCTAGCCAATCAGTGACCAACAGTCTTCTGATGATGCGTTTTCAACAGCAGGCTCTAAAAATGGTTTGGTACTGTTTAATAGAGTTTGGATCCGGCCTAAAAAAAAGTCCAACCCGCCCCAAGACCGTCAATATTGTGTCCAAGCCCAATCCGACTCATTAACTTTAGATATAGGCCCAAGTCCAGACTTTGGTCTCTTAATTAACATTTTTAGTACATAATTTTAGTAATTTGTCTCATTTTTAGCTTTTATTTAAAATGCTCCAGCTCCATTTTGTGGCCCGTTTCTATCGCAGCGTGAGTGAAGTGCAGATCTTCTGTGTGGGACCGGAGCAGGAAGGGCTCTGAGTTTACTGTGTGCTGCACTTGTTTCAATCTGATGAACGCCTTATTTTCTGTTTTCTCAACAGGACTAAAACCTCCATTTAGACAAGAACCTTCATATGGTGCATTCTCATTTGGCTTTCTACCAGGACTTTAAGCCTTATTAATCGCACCACAGAAGCTCAAACCTGACCTGAACATAAAGCAAATAATTTTGAATCTGGGCTCAGATTTACACCATCAGTCTAAACCCAACCAGTGGGAAACCCTTTTGGTGAACCCGTCTCCTTACGGTTCTTCGTGATCCGATTAATTATGTCGATTGTACTCCCAGAAACATCCTCACCTGTAAACCAATTCGGTGCAAACAAATGATTTCAGCATGGCGGTAACCATGGCAACAGGACTGACTTGCATCAACTTTAATGGATCCTGTTTTAATCTTGTTCTAAAACCACCAACCTACCGGCTGCGACTGCAGATGGAAATTATCCTCCAGGGCTAAATCATACATTTATTTTGAATAATGTGCACTGTACCTTTAAATGAAAACACAAAAAGCATTAAGATGCAGAATCTGATCTTCAGAATATCACGTAATACTTTTTTTTTTGTACTCTAAATGACCAGTCGAAATAATCTAAAGTTATAGTTTTTTTTGTTTTGTTTGTTTTTTAGCCGTTTGCAGTTGAATGAACATTTGGAGAGATTTGTTCTTGGCTGACGGTGTTTTGGTAATCACCAAGCTGATTGCATCAACAATGATAAACAGCTGTGAGCAGAGTCCCAATAAAACAGACGGGGAGCAAAAGTGAGAACAAACGCGACCAGATCGTCGTTTCTGAGGGGGAGTTTAGAGAAGATAAGTTAACGAGCTGTCGGCACAGAGAGGCAGGACTGTCTGGGGTTCGACTTAAAATTATTCCAATTTGGGTAAAACTGTTTAGCTAGAGGTTGTGCGCGCGTCAAATCTGTTTTTCAGTTTGCGACGAGAAAGAAAAGTCTTTCCTACGTGAATATAAGGGCGTGCGAATATGCATGAATTCATATTATACAAATTATTTGGAGATGGAAGCCATAATCATCCCGAGCATGAAAGCGTGCGTGTTCTGCATGCCGCTAGCAGAGCTCTTTCAGCAGAGTGGCGTCCGAATGAGAGGAGGCCCCCGGAGTGTTTGTGCAGAGTAACGGAGAGCGGCACGTAGACTGATGGGGAAAATAGGAAGGGATACTAAGTGGTCCGAAAGGGGGAGTTCAAAGTGTGTGTGCTGCATATGATTACGGACAACAGAGAGGGAAAGTTGAGGGAGTGCGTGTGTGTTGGTGTGCGTGTGCGTGACGGCTGCAGGCGGATGGAGCAGCATGCTAATGAACGCATTGATCTGCTGCAACGGGGAAAAGGACAAACCCGTCACGTTTTAATAGTGTTTCTGTCTCCTCAACTGCGACTTGAATGATCTCATTCTCATTTCTTGTCCTGTTTTATTTATACCTTTTGATTGCTTCTCCCTTTATGCTCATTAGATTTGTTCACATGTGTAAATTATAAATGAAGACGACTCAAGAAGAGGAAAATTCAGAAAAGTCTGGAAAATCAAAATGCCCCGAGGCCCGCCTCTAAAGAAACAAGTACAACCCTTTTTTCTCCTCTTCTTCCAGTTGTTTCCATTTTTTCCTTAAAAGCGCTTTGGATGCTAATGAAATACTTTATCCAGTTACTACAAGTTGCTGCTACTTTCCAGCTTTAGGGAGACACAAGCTTTATTTCTCACTGATTTCGTAGAATAGCATCACTGGGTTAAATGACTCGGGAGGGGAACGCCGCCCCGCTGCTGCCAAAGATGATAAACACAATTTAAACAATGAAGTAGAGAAATGCTACTGGATGCAGATTGCTTATGTTTTACTTTCTTTTTCTTTTCTTTTTTTTTATCAAACTAACTGGTTTCTAGAGGTAACTGCAGATTTTGTCAACTGGAGACTGTATGATGGCCTTCAGATAAAATGTGATACACATAACACCAAGTAATTCATTTTAATTCAAACAGAAAAGCAGCAACTATTGCTACTGCTGCTAAAATAACATTATTACGTTTGGGATTCTGATGCGTTCATAATATAAACCCAGATGTTTTTACATAAGCTTTTTGTGGAGAGTATTAGTGTTTTTATTTTCTGGTTTTCATAAAGTAAATCTTGGAGTAAAACAAGTTCAACTCGTCTTCCTTTGGAACAAATAATGTACTTGAGAGAAACAGAAAACTCTGGTTATTACGACATTTTCTCCTTTATCTCATGACCAGTTTTACAAACTGTTGGAAAGCTGTGATGGATAATCGTAGTGAATTTTATACAAGTAGCATAACTTAGCATGCCTAGCTAAATTTATTCATATTATTTGAAGAGTTTAACACTTTTCTCATCTAAATGGCTGAAAATTATATTAGTTTGCAGCAATCAGCTACTTTAAATTGTATCAATCTACATAAAATGTCCCAGAATTAGTCAGCGGTAACACGTTATTGAAGAGGTGTGAATATTGACGTGACATAACACCTGTTATGAACATGAAGGAGTGTTTATGAATGTTTAACTGCTGTCATGAAGTTTCATTCAGTGAATAATGACACTTTTAATGCATTACAGTTTCTGAAAGGGGGGACGTTGCACTTTCCAGCCAATCTCGAGTTATTACGGTAATTTCACTCCTGCCGTAGCAGGATGTGAAATTAATCAACAACGTCTATTAAAAGCGCCAACTTTGCACTAAAGTCTCATTACTTACCAAATAATGCAAAGGTGGCAGTTTTAATGGACTTTTAAAGCAACTTTGTTGATTAATTTCACTCCCTGTTATTATGGTGGGACTGAAATTACCGTAATAACCTGAGTTTGGGCGCAAAGCGCAACGCCTCCCCTTTCAGAAACCATTGACACTTTTCAGATAGCGCAAAGTGTCGCAGAATCACATTACTGCAAATTTGGCTGGATTGGTTTAAAGAAGCGACTATAGATATTTATCAAAGCTTATATTTATTTATCAAAATCTCGAACACCAGTCAAAGGAGTTGTAGGTAATGGAGCTTTACATTTACCATTTCCCAATGATTTAAAATCTAAAAAATAATAAAAAGTAATCCAAAGATACTCAGCCTACTTCTATAATTAGGAGGGAGAAGTTCTTTTATTTTTAAGAATACTTACTACTCCGTTTAAAAGTTTTCATCAAAGTTTTGCTGGTCTCAAATAAAGGGCTCTTATCCAGATTTTTTGAGTCAAATCAAACAAGAATTTGCCAGAATCTCACAAGCTAATCTGTTTGTTTCACCTGGACTCTGAGTCAGCCACTGGCTTCTGCAGAGGAATAAAAAAAGACATGTCAGTAGCCTGATTGCAAAGCTTATGCTGATTTCTGATGTCTGGCCATGTTTCATTGCACAGCCAAAGAGGAAAATGGAATCCATTTCTTCCTCTGCCACGTTGTTTTAACTCAGGAGAGACATTAAATGTTCCTGCTGGAGCTGGCTGCACTTTCAATCAACAAAACTTACCTTTCACTCTCTGTATTTTTGATCTCTTACTTTAGAGAAAAGACATGAGATGCTTTGACTTGTATAAACACACTTCTTTCAAGTTAGACAGAGGAGACCAAAGCATGTCAAAGGTCAGCTTGAAATCAGCTTGAAGTGGCTCGTCTTTGACTCAACTCTTTTGTTTTAATTTAAATTAATATACCTTCCATAAAAGCTGCTTTCATGCATGTCGAGTTGCTGCATTGTGGGCATAGAAAAGGGGAGTTTGTGCAGAAAGCTGCCCATGTTTTTGAAGTGTTGCTGCTGTTATTGCACTGATCTCTTTGTTTTGGTCCAGGGCTTGTAGCTGCAGGCTTGGCAGAACAGCACAGCCGCTTGAATCCCTCAGCTACAGCCTTTTCTCTTTTGTTTTTCTGTCTCTCTCCTACGCGCCTCTTCGTAGCGAGATGCTGTGAATAGTGTCGGTTGTTTCTTCCTATATATTCAAATAATAAAAACCTCTCTTCCCTCGCTGGGAACATGATTATCTCTCAGGAAAAGCAGCGCCTCCCTGTAGTTTTATCTAGAGAGTAATAAAACTTGTTTATGAAATTTTCGAACAGAGGTCTGGGAGTTTTATGGTTTCTGGTAGTATATTTTAAAGGCAAGAGAATAAACCCACAAACGGAGGCTGGGGAGCTAAATCCTCCTGTTTGACTGCTGTTGCATACAGCGTGATAATAAAAAGCTCAATGCATGAGTTAATATTGCGCTCATCAACATAACGGTTTTGTGGCGTCATAGTTGTTGTACTTCAGCTGAAATAGTCGGTGTTCTCAGTTGTACTTAGTTCTGCATTTATATTTGAGATGCTCGTCTTTTATCGCCCCTTCATGCTGCATTATTAAAGATGTGACACAACAGCCACCGTTGTTTCTGTGTGCAGATTTTTAAAAACAAAGCTGTGAAACGGACTCTCAGCGTAAAACAGTGAGTCAATTCTCACTATGCTGCACAAGCCTGGATGAAAATATAGATTTCTTACTTTTCAAGCTGTCGAGTCAGTAATTTGACTCTGCTAAACTTTATTTTCTCACTCTTACGCCTTAATATTTGTAGGTTGTTTTGTGGAACTTGATTCCAGATTGGTGAAAAATGTTTTTGTGCAGCATATCTAAAATATCCTACAGAAAATGCAGCTTGGGGAACTCAATATCCAGGTGGCTTTTCCAAAGCAGCCATATTCATTTTCCTTGCCACTGATTGGCTGTAAAACATAGAGCAGAGATAAGAAAGCCTTTTGAAGTTGGCTTTTCCAGTAGAGTAAATGCATATTAATGCAGTTGGTGTTTGAACTACTAAACTAGGCGGTTTAAGCATTTTAAGAGCCTGTGTTTAAACAAATACCTGCACAGGTTTTTCTGTGCAAATGAGTGTGCAGGTAAACTACCCTAAAGGTTTATCACATCTGACGGACAGCAAACACGGCCCCAACAAGAGAACTACGGGTTGAAACAGTGCAGAGGATCTTAAAACTCCTCCAGGAAGGAGGATCGACGTGAAATACAGCAAAAGATACTGATTTCTAGTCAGCTGCGTCTTAAATCCTGAAGAAGTGCAAACAAGAGGAAGGTTGTCGCAGGAAAACATCACAGTGGACCAAGGAAGGCATCAGAGAGTCGGGACAGAAAACTGAAAGCAGCAGAGGAAATGCACAAGAACAGAAATGGAGGTAAATTGAGCAGGAAGAACGCTCAGTGTTTATGACCGAACTGCAGGAAGAGGCATCTGCATACAGAAAAGCCAAACTAGATCCATCATTAACTCAGAAATAGAAGAAAACAAGTTTTCTCTGTGCTGAAGGGAAGCAGTTTTGGTCTGTGGGGTTCAGTGATGAATCGGCATCAGTTGATGCTGGAGTCCATGTTTGGTGAACTTTCAGTAAACTGCAGATGATAAAATTAGACAGTCATAAACGTGGTGAGCTTTGATTGTTGCATGTTTTCTATCTGGGGATCAAAAAAGTGTTGAAACGATTAACATTTTCTGAGAATATCTTAAAGCTAAAAGGAGCTTCTGAATGAAGTGTGTGTGTTTGCTGCGTCCAATCTAAATCTGACATTTTGACTTTGTGGAAATAAAATAGTAAGAAATCCTATCTGACATGTCTGGCTGTCAGAGAGGAAGTGAAGCGTCGTCATCGTGGATTTGCCGTTTGTTTATTTTCATTTTGATATTCAGAATAAAACAAACATAATAAATATAGGAGTAATTCTCGAGATTAAATTTAAAGAAAGTTAATTATTTTAGTTATCTGATCAGCTGGTCAGTAGTTTTAAAACTTTACTTCCTGAATAAGAGTGTTTGGTGTGATGTGTTTGTTCTTTTTTTTTGTTTTTTTTTGTTTTGTATTTTGGCATATGATGGAAAAATATAGGAGCTTTTTTCTCATCTAAGTATCAGTGTGCAGCAACATGTGGGGGAGGGGTAGTCAGAAGAGAAAACTACAGACTTTCTCTTGTCTCTTCAAACAGACTTTTAACTGCAGGAACAAGATGAAGATGAAGAATATTCACACTTTTTTAAAGCCGTTGATCTTTAAGACTCTTTTTCGAGTTTGTCTGCAGACTCAGCTGGATTTCCTCGGAGATGCGTTTAAAAAATATATACAGAAAATACTCAGCTGTTTTGATGCTGATGCATAAAAAAGAAAAAGTACCATAAACTTATGATCCTACCTTCACTTTTCTTGGTCTAAACTTTGTGTAGGAATTTTAGTTTTGTCTTGTTATGCTTCTCTTTATCAAAATTGTGTGTTTTTTTTCTTCTTTAGGTGAAAAATAACCTAAATAAATCTGATTGACAGAGATGCATGGATGCAAAAGGCCACAGCCAGGATTAACGGCATTAATTAAAGACGGTGAATTAAACATTAAAGCGAGCGGCTGGATCAGGCTCCGTCTGTAATGCTGTAAATAAAATCTCGTCTGTAGTTCTGTGTCTTGTTTAGGAGCTGCTGCCCTGACTGGCGCGTTTGTTTTATTCATACAATCCCATTGATTTTTCGAGCCGGTCCTCCTCTCTGATGGCGCTGCTCCTGTAATGAGATCAGCGAGGTTTGTTTATCGCTAAACTTCTCGTGGAAGCGGACAGATCCCCGAGTTATTCCAGGTCACTGAATCGGCTCAACCGGTTCCTTTGAATCGCAGGCGTCCTGTGGCGATTGTTTGCATATTCGTCCTAAAGCTCCTGAAGCGACGTTGTTCTGTTCGGGCGCGAGGCATACGAGCTTAGAAACTGCTCTCGATCCGACGCCGGGCGGGTTCTCAGGGACTCACCGTCGTTATCGCTGAGCTCTGCGTGTGTGAAAACAGCTTTTATTCACGAGCAAACCGTTTATTTTGCGCTACCTCTTTACTTTGGTTTGTTAAATACTTATTATTTAAAGCAGCTCCAATAATTACAAATCCTTTCACACAGCTTTCTGCTTTTCTTCTTTCTAATCCCTCTTTTCTTTTTCTTTGTCACCCTCATTTCTCTCTTTAGCCTCAACTTTCAACCTCTAACGGCAATTAAGTGCAGCCCAACCACAATAATTACAAGGCCATACAGCAACAAATCAAGTAATGAGGAAAACAATTACTTATCTCTCCCCTCTGTTTTTCTCTCATCCACTCATTCTCCCTTTTTGTTAATGCAGATTTAAATCGGCTCCATGGTTATTCTGCAGCAAACAGAAATTAAATGTAATTAATTTCACCAGCTGACGTTCTCTGTTCTGTGTGTTTGTCTGCAGTGGTTGTCGGGATTAAAATGAGGTTTTGTGAAGCTGCGGTTTGTTTACCAATGTACAGATGGAGTATGTTTTGTTTGAACTTCAAATGAAGCATTCTTCTCTAATAAATGCACCCTTTCATACGGCTAAAGTGCAAAACAGGAGCATGATTTCTCTCTGATGTTGTTTTATACACAGTGAGCTGTTTTTGTGTTTGATTTGATGGAAGAAATGTTTAAAATAGTCCCTGTAAGCAGATTTTAATGGAACAGATTCAGGTCCAGCGTTCTGGGTCATGATCTGGTGCTTTTATTTGACCATTATCTGCTGCTGGTGTTGCAGCCAATAGTAATAAAACACACAGGTAGTGGCCTTTGTGCTGTTGTGGTTTTGCCACATGTTCATGTTGTGATGGGAATATTTGCCGCCTTAAGATATTTTAATATTAGTTTTAAACATTAATCTGCTTCTTGTGAGTTAAACGTTAGTAAATAAGCTTGGAAGTGAATTTATTTAGCAACAAAATTACTTGGTAACATGATTTAACAGCCTTTCTGCCATGAATTATTAACTATTATTTGTGAAAGCATCATACCGCTGTCTTTGTAGGTGAAATTATATGACACAAAAAATTTAAGAGCTTATTAGATTGCTTGTAAAGTGTAGTAACAAAGTTAGCATGGCTAGCTGCATCAGCTGCTTGTACTTTCTACATGTTCACCCTGAGAGATAATAAAATAATTAACTTTTGCATTAAAATTGAGATAATTGTTTTCTAAACTACCAAGTTTCATTAGTTCTTGGCACAGTGAGCATTGCTGACAGAATCGGTCTGTACATGTGTATATTTTCAGACATTAAGTCCAAATTTGACAAATTGTGAAAATTAAGTGGACGTATAACACTTGAGTGCAATAAATTCAATTAGCATATGATGGTTTTTAATGAGTCAAATTAGCATTGAGCTAGCTTTGCTAATTTTAACAGCAGATAAGGTAAAATATGAGTAAATCCTGTTTTTAGTCGGCTTTCAGCAGTAAAAGTAATGAAGATGTGATTTAATCTTTTTCTACTATAATTATAATTTATTTAAAAATAAATTTGTGGAACATGAGTGAAGTGAAAACTTATTTTAGAGTAACTAAATCAAAAACGTAACGTTTTCTAAATTATTTACAGGAACTTTCATTTAGGTAGTACATAGATATACTAGATCGTAATTTTTTAATAATGGGTGATAGTTTTTAAATCATTAGCACAGTTGTAGCTAAATAAACATACTAAAGGGAGATTTTTGTTTAGGTTTAAACTATTTTTATTTGTGTGATTCGCAAGATTAGCTTTTCTTACTATGACAGAAGTTTTGCTGTCAGTCTTCCAATATTTCTAAATCCTTTATACTCTTCCAGGTAATGGTTTAAAGTTCAAAAGAATAAAATAAAACTTGTATTATCCAGCCTTCCTGTTGCTTCAGAAGATGCTTGTTTTGTAATGTAGCAGTTTTTCACATCATAAACTATTTGGTGGGCGAATCCTCCGCCAGTATCTGCTGCAAGAGTGAGACTGAAATCAGTTCCAGCTGTTTAAAGCCATCTTGGCGTCTTCTGTTGTTTTTCCAGACCAACATCCCGTTCCTCCAGAATGTCCTGTCCAACAACCAGTTCCTGCACTCCACCGTGGACACCCAGTTCATCGACGAGAACCCAGAACTGTTCAACCTCAAACCCACTCAGAACCGAGCCCAGAAGCTGCTGCACTACCTCGGTCAGTGTGATAATCGCCTCCTGATCAAACCAGGACATCACAGTCTTCCTGATCGGGATTGTGCGCTTGCTGTGTAGTTCATGCGGTCAAACTGCAGAGCGACGGCGGGTTTCTATAAGCACAAATTGAAGGTTAATAACTCGCTGTGCGTCTGGAGCAAAGCCATCGGTTGGTGATTGCTTCTGTGACTTCAGAGTTGTGAAATGTATTAACGTTCAAGAGCTAAAGGCATGATTTCTTTTCAGACTCGTAGATGAGAGATTTTCATATTTTCTAAGCAAAAAGTAAGACCTGATTTACAAAAACAAATCAATGGTATAAATAAATGCCTTGCAGCAAGCCTTGGGTCGTAAGAGAATTCAATATTTGTGCTGAATACTTCAAACCTACAAAAGGAAAGAGAAATGGTAATGTTATTTGTTTCTGTGCTTTGTGTTGCCGTGCATTTGACATGTTTCACTTATTTTGGTGTCCAGGTCATGTGATGGTTAATGGACCGACCACACCTATTCCAGTCAAGGCGAAGCCCTCCTCCACCGACCCGGTCGTCCCGGCCGTCACCATGGGTACGTCGGTCACATCTCCCCTAATGACGATGTATAGTTAATGAAATATATTTATAACGTGCCGCAACGCAAGACGGTGTCACTGAATCATAAACAATGGCTTCGCAGTGAATCATCCCTGTTGAATTATTTACATTTTCTCTGCGGAAGAAAAGAAAGATGTGCTGGAAGAGAGAGAGCGAGGGGCTTTCGCTCTCCAGAGGCCACCAGAGCTAAAAATTTAAACAACGTAGATCTACGTTGGAGGAAAAGCACCCACCAAAAGACAAATGGGTTTGTCGAGCCGTCCGATAGCTGCAGGCGGAGAGGCGCCTTCCTGAACAGCCCGGTTCGCTCTCTGGGAGGGGAAGGGTTTCAGCCCTCAGTGCTCCGCTGAGCAGTGATCACAGCTCTTTGTTCGCCAAGGCAGAAGTTCTCCACTTTCCTTCCTCCTCTGCACAGCTGACATCTTGGAGGGGAAGAGACGGCGAGCTTGCTGCGCTCTTTGAGCTACTTAAAAACTCTGGAGTGCAGCGCTGAGGGTTTTCTTCCCTCCTTCTCAAAGCCAACCACAAAATCTTTTATTATGCCACAGTTGTGCAATGTTCATTGTGGAGACATTGACTATTCTTTTAGTGGTTTAATCAATGTTTGTGCAAGGTCTTCCAGAGTTTGTTCTTTTGTATAAATATTAACACAAAGAAAAATACCTGCTGTAAAAATCAGTAAAAAGAAATGCAGTAAAGATCTGATGCACCTGAACTGATCTAAAGTATTGGGAAAAAATTATATTTGATTTCTTTTAAGTAAATACCAAATGGCCCATTTTGAATTTGGTGAAATAAACAGAACCATAGTTTGGAGTTTAGGTCTTTTACATACTTTTAAGTTTTCATTTTAAGTCTCCACTGGAACCTCAGAGTTGTGTATGCCTGCATTTGTGTTATTACAACCACATAACACAATCTGCTGTAATATTTTCTAAATTTCCACATATGTTGGGGGTATTGAGACACTTTATATGTATCTATAGGATTGCAAAGTCAGGCTTTGTGTTTGCTAGAAGTTGCATATATATTCAAAAAGGTTGAGAAAAGTAAACATCTCAGAGGTCACCATGCAATATTATTTTCTTTTACCTGCAAGAGTAGAAGGAGGGCCTCGATATACCTGAGTTGATTTTCCCTCTGCCGCCATATTGGATTTAACAAACCATTTCTTGCAGTTCCAGTGGATGGCCAGTAGTTGGCAGTGTTGTACGATGCATTAGTGTCCACTTCAGTGGTTTGTGTTCATTTATAGCACAAAAATCCACAAGAAAATGGCTTTTAGATGGCTGTTAGCTGCAGTGGAAGGATTTTAATATCCAATTAGCATCACTAACTGTAACAGCAGCTGTATTTTCTAGATGTTGCATAAATAAAAGACTATGTTTAAAAAAAATACCAAAAAGATGAGTTTACAGTTTGGATTACGTTTTTAAAACTCCTTAAAAACCCTTATTTGTGGTTACCAAATGTTTCACTGCTGGGTTTGGTAACCGTCTAGAGTTCAACCTCGTCTCGTTCAGCAGGTTGACAACACGTCAAAAGGCTACATATTGCATGATGTTAAGTTTTAAAGCTCCAAAGACTACAATAAAACAATCTTTATTTATTTTGGTTTGCTGCAGTTTACAAGTCAGGTACACAACAGAGTGACGGGTTGATGAGAGAGATGCATTTTTCTCTACGCCTCTAAAAGCGTCCATATTCAGGAAACTGAAAGGAAGGACCTTTGGGATTTCTCACCTGGATATTGATGCTGTTTTCTGTCTTTTTGGTCCCTGAGAGAAAAATTGTTCAAGCAAGGAAACCAACAAACTGTTTTTCTTGAAAACAAGCATTATTGTTATTTTTCCCCTCATTATTTTACAATATGACTCAACAGAAGTGTTTTTGTTGCTGTTGGCACATGCAGCAAGTCCTTGTGGACCCTGGCGGACCGGTACAGATGATGAAATTTCCATCTTAAAGACTTTGTGGTTGTTTGTTGGACTTAAACTGGCTTATCAAAAAGAAATCCTTTGAATGGGTCAAGGCACTGCTGAAATCCTCCAAAAAATCTCTTAAGAAAACATGAAGAAGTCTTTAAAGTTTGTCTCAAGTTCCAGATTGTCGCATTTAGTTGTGATATTTTCAGCATTCGTTGGGCTTTATTTTGTCCTGCAGTTTGAAATAAATTCAAACATCTGCCCGTTTGGTGGATGCCTGCATCGACACGCACCATAATCATGAACTGACTGATTGTATCTGACATCTAAAAACACGCTCAGTGGACGAGACGGGATCGTTTCCCATGTTTGTGTTTCCGCTGGGTGTTTTTCTCTCATCTTGGACATGCAGGTTATTTCTGGTGTTTAAAGCATTTATTGCCCGTCTCACTTGTTGCATGAAACACACACACACACAGGAACAAATTAAAGACACTCGAGGTGTAATGGATACAGTATGAACAAACAGGACGTCGTCAGCGTTGTGCACAAACCCCCCACTCACCTACTGTAAGCAGCTGATGAGGCAGCGGTATGCAGCACAGGCGGCGCTCACAGGCGTACCTAAAGCCTGGTAATGAGATTTGTAATGTGCTTATATCCCTTCTTTCATTTGACGGAGGGATTGGGAGAAGAGAGGGATTAGGCCTGTATTATCACACTCTGTCTAGAGAGGCGTGGAGGGAGGGAAGGACAGGGACATGGAAGGAGAAATGGACTATCAGACGGCAGCGTTTAATCTGTGGAGAAAAATGGTCCAGTGGAGCTGGAATGGATCAATTCACCAAGAGATGTGCGGTGAAATTGTTTTCATGTCGACAGTTTATCATGTTACAACCATAACTTTCTGTTTTATTTTTTATTTTTTTTAAATGTGCGTAACTGAGTCGGTAGTTTCTAGAACCACCTTTCATTGCAATTACTTAGATTTTTGGAGGCACATCTCTTCTAGCTTTCATGTCTAGAGACTTTGCAAAAAGCTCAAACTTTGACCAGATAATTTCTCAGCAAATCTGAATTTTCAAGCTTTGCGACAGATTTTCAATTGGTTTTAGATCTGAACTTTGACTAGGCCAATCTAGCACATTGAAAAACATTGATGTAAGCCACTCCATTGCCTCGGTCTCGAGTGTTTTCCTCCATTGTTGTTCTGTATTTAGCTCCATCCACTCTGACCAACTTGCATGCCATTGCTGATAAAATGTACGCCCACAGCATAAAGCTGCCACCGCCATGTTTCAGACATTGTCTTGTCTGATCAGAGCTCATTCTTTGTTTGCTGTTTACACTTTATAAAAACCTAAAAATGAAATTAGACTACAGTCAAAACATAAATGGCAAATGAAAAACATGAGAGAAAAATCTAACAATTATCAAAAACATATGACAGTACTTGTCAAAATAAAGCATAAGTGGAAAAACGTATCATGACATAAACATTTTATGTAATTTTATTTTAATGTTTATTGTTTTTATTGTTTTTTTGTTTTTGTTTTAAAGATAATAAATTCTGGTAGTTTCCCGTTTTATCCACAGTTTTCGCTCCGCCTCGTTTATTACTATGCGGCTACTCAACAGGTCGTTGCTAGGTAACGATAGAATGAGGGAGTTGCTAGGTAACCAAAGAGTGAGTTGCTAGGTAACCAAAGAGTGAGTGAGTCAGTTGATTCCACTAAACGTGCTTAGCTGTCTTTGATAGGCTGAGCAGCTAAACCTTTTCCTCTGCCTACATCTCCCAGAATGCTGTGCTGTTCAGATGTATTATCTATTGATATTGATTGGGATATGTATTATTGATTTATTGATACGCCTGCGTAAGCTGAAGGATAAGCCATAGAATAAAACCTGAAAGCTTCTGTTTTACAGCTAACAATGAATTAATTTGTAGTTTTTGTTAGACAATCACATGCCTTACTATTTCTGATTTATCTGTTTTAACATTTTCCACTTTGGATTAAGTGTTAAACCGAGTCTCTGTCAGCATAACTTTCAACCTGTGAATGTTTTCTTCAGTGCTACCGGTGCAACCTGGCCTGTTTAAATTTAAGCCTTAAGCAAGCAGGCGAACTCTAAGCAGCTGCAAATTCGCTTTTACCTTGGGCTTGGATTAACGTTTGGGAAAAAATATATCATGCCTTCAAAAATAGAGATCGGGGATAAATTACAAGAAACACCTTTATCCCTTTGAGAAGATTAGGAATGATGACTTCAGTGCTACGTTTTCCTTACAGATCTTGTTTAATACTCAACGTTCATTTCATTCGAAGCAGGATTTGTGATCTGAAACGTTCCCTCGGTAGCTTGATGACTTGAGGTTTATAGATGTTGTTCCTGCACACCACCTTTGAATTATTGTCGGGGTTTATTTAATGGAGAGCATCTCCAGGTTAATCACCAGAGGTCTTGAAGCCAACTTTGGCAAAAACTGACTAATAAAAATGAACCACTGCTTTCCTCGCCTGCTATTTAATGCACCGTTTCCATTTTTACGAAGGTGCAGATTGAATTAACCTATTTTTCTGGTTATCTGTGCCTTTGTAGTTCCGGATCCTTTTTTTTTCTGCTTTCTTCAAACACTTGCTTTGGCTTTGTGCTGCTTTTTTTATTTATTTTCTTCAGTCCAAA
The DNA here is from genome assembly GCF_001443285.1 of Poecilia latipinna. Taxonomy (NCBI): domain Eukaryota; kingdom Metazoa; phylum Chordata; class Actinopteri; order Cyprinodontiformes; family Poeciliidae; genus Poecilia; species Poecilia latipinna. Next base: position 238,813 of record NW_015113267.1, on the reverse strand, counting down.
CATTGTCGGTAAATCTTAAAAAGGAGTCGGTTTCAGGCTTTGCTTTCTGAAATCTAAGTCTACTGATTCATACTCACTTTAGTTGTTTTTTTCCTCTCTTCCGCACCTCCCATTGCGGGAAAAGGTTTTCCCCAGGTCAGCTCTAGCAGCTAAGGAGAATTATTTAATATATTTGGTAATACAGCGCCCCTGTGTAGCTTATTTTAACAAACTATCTCAATGTATCTGACTTTAGCAAAGAATTAGTTACCGTATTTTTCGGACTATAAGCCGCCGCTTTTTCCCCAGCTTTGAACCATGCGGCTTATTGCCTGGTGCCGCTTTTCTGTGGATTTTTCTTCAACCACCAGGGGGCGCTTTTGCATGAAGTGACTCATTGGAAGTCAAAATTGGAAATCAAAGAAGAAAGTGCTAATTTTCGGCACATGCTAGCAGCAGGCACGACGGAGAAATTTCTTCAAACTCATATGATGCACCTTTTAAGTTGAAGGCATCGATCTGGCAGTACAGGAGGGAAACAGAGCCGCTGCACGTAAACTCAGCGGTATGACTTATATATGTACGTTTCCAGGGTTTTTTTTTTATTGTAGCTGCAGCTTATAGTATTGTGCGCTCTATAGTCCGGAAAATATGCTACCCAAAATGCGCTCAAATTCAAAGAGACGTCATTCATTAGGAGTTATTGTCACTCCAAATGCTCCAGAATGCGTGAGGTCTGTGTTTTATTTTCTCTGGGCGTTGTGGAGCTGCAGCGTGTGGAGACCAGCAGACAGGTGAGGAATGTCAGGAAGTGAAATGAGCGCAGAGCAACAGAGGGAGTGAGAGTCGGAGAGGCTTTCAATGGAAATGAGACGAGATGTTTGTGTGCAAGTGGGTCAGTTGTCATGTACAGCGACCTTGTGGGACTTGTTTCTTTTCACTATGTGTTGTATTTTGTTTAATGCAACATATAAATTCACTCCATTACTGATGTTTTCTGGGATGCTGTCAAATATAGAGATCATTGTATGCGAAGGCACTGCAGTCCCAGAGCATATGAACCCTTTTCTTCTTTATTGCGCCGAGACAGAAGTGCCATGCAGACACGAGTGGTGACACAGAACGAAATTACATGAATGAGAATTAATCAATGTACCTGCACGTTTCCTCCAAGGACACTTGTATTCTTGATGGGTTCGCCTGTTTCTATTAGCAGCAGGACAGCTTCAGAGCTCACCAAACCTGTCAGTGGGCTTGTTTTCAGAGAGAGGATACAACGTAAAAGACAAAACCAGTCTATGTGCACCGTAACGATACCGCTTATCGGTTCCGGTAACGTGTGACATATTTCCAAGATGCTGTATTTTTACACTCCCCCTGTCACTTTGATTGAGAAAATGTCCAAGATGGCGTCAGAAGCATTGAAAAATATGGATCTATTTCACAAAGTTGCAACACGTTCAGAAATTTAATAACAATAAAAGGGAGAAATACTGCCAGCATCCTAAAACAGTTGGCAGTTAACAGTCACATAGAAAAGCAGCGGATTTATATGAATGTAAAGTGCTTGATATGTTGCTTAGCAACACCGTTGACTCTCGAGGGCGGGGAGAGCTTATGTTACGCAACGCGTTTCGCGCATCTGGTTTACGTTCAAAGTCAATGTGGAGGCACATTTCGTGTCTAGCTTGGCGCGATTTGAAGCGTTTGGAGTGTTTGAGAATTTGAGGCGCTAAGCGTCTGACAAATAGACCGGAAACGGGAAATGACAGCTGGAGCGATTTTGACGCCCTCGACGAGCCTCCACATAGATTTTGAATGTAAACCTGATGCGTGAAACGTCAGATGTGCGTAATGGATTTGGTGTGAACGCACCATTGGAGCTCAGAGTTTATCTCCAATTTCAATGAGAACTGATATGACAATCGATAAGGAATTGAATCAGTTGATTAAGTCCGATCAATTCCCATCTCTAGCTGTTTGGACGCATCACCACTTCTGCTGCATCTTACAGGAGAAACAGATCCGTATCCTGACTTCAGCTTTCAGATGCAGGCATGTTGGTCATGTCTGCTGTTTGTTTTAAAAGCTGAACTGTAATGAACTGGAAATGTTGGGATTTCTCACGGGAACTCAAGTGAAGTTTTTGTTTCCCTCTGCAGAAGCTTTTAGCTGTTCAGCGTCGTATGCGAGCGTTGGAAGCTCGCTAGAAATGGTCGGTCAGCGTTCAACGGTTCCCATCCCGGCTTTCCTCAGGGAACGGATCCTGCTTTTTTCATAATGGATGGGATGTGGTTCACTTCTTGTATCCATTTGCTATACATCGCTTTAAAACAAACACAAAGAAAAACATCTGTATTTACTGGTATTTCTGGTATCCAGATGATGAAATTTATTCATTTGGTGTTCCTGCAGCTTTATGGCGATGCTTGAATCCCACAGTAAAAAAAGAGAAACATGAGTTTTATCAGGTGGAAATTTGTTTTGGTTGTTTTACTGTGGGGAAAAAATTACTACATAATTGACGGTGTTGTCCTGAATGTTTGGTGAGCAACGCTATGCTAAATGTGAGCAACATTTAGCCCCCGGTATCTGGAGGTAAATTTAAATTTGTTCTATCCCAAATATTTAGTCCTTTATATGCTTCTTAACGTTGAAACTTAACGTTTACATAAAGTGTATAAGAAGACGTATCGCTGTTTTTTTTTTTTCTCGCTGACATTTCAGATTAAACGTTTTCTATTTTAGGTCAGTTGGGATAACCAGTATTTGTATTTGGAAAATAAAACATTTAATAGACTTGATGTGGGTCAAACATTTATGATGGTCACTGCAAAACATTGACTTGACTCTCTTTAAACCATTATGTAGCTAATTAGATTATGTTTGTGATCAAACTCAGGAAATGTGGGCTTTCCAAAATAGTTGAAACAACACAGAATCAAAATCTGTAGCTTTCAAAAAATCCCAGAGGGAACAAAATTGAAGAATCAATCCTGGCTAGTTTGATTTGTTTGAATGTTGAATATTTCTCACTGAAAAACGCCAATACTGGTTGATATGAAGATATTTAGGATTATATTACCTGCTGAAAGTGAAAAATCTCCTCAAACCTGAGCCGACCATTATTATGTTGTTTTAAATAATAATTTGTGTTGGATAGTTCTCAAAACTGTGATTAATTAGAAATTATATAAAAAAAAATAATGTTAAAAGCTCAGATTTAGTGACGTTACATCTTAAAGCTGTGAAGTTACTGGCGTTTCCAGATGTATAAAATCTAAAGGAACACATTCGTGTGAAAGAATAATGAGTTGAAACCAGTTTTCTGAAACATTTGTCAGTTTCTGATGTTTCTGAGCTGAGGTGCAGAGAGAATTACCGTCAGAAGCAGCTTGGTTCTTCTAAGATTTGCAGGAATCAGTCGTGACGGATGTGATCCATCTTGCGAGCCTTAAGACTTTCTGCTTGAGGCCTAAACACAAAAGGTCCGACTTATCACCTTCCTAGTGAGTGAGTCACTGCTGGGCTTCAGGGGCTCAAATGAACAACAATACTCCATCACACACAGCCCACCGCTGCTCGAGCAGAAATAGGTTTCAGGGAAAATGGCATTTATGCATGCACCGTTCTTCATTTTAAATTAGGATTTAATGACATGAATATCTGCGCTCTGTTTAAATGTTTAATTCTGGAGTAATTGCACTGCATATATTCAATTTGTCAGATTAGAGGAACATTTTGGAAATAATTTTTAAGGAAGTGTTAAACATGCTTTTTATTGAGTGAATATTTCTGTATTTAAATGTTTTTAAATTTTTATTGGACTGTAATTTTCTAATCTTAAAAACAGTGTCATTTGGTTTTAGTCAGAAAATTATAACAGAAATGAAGGCTAGAAAACATCAATGTGTAAATAATCTACATATGTTTCCTGTATTGAGCACAGTTACTGAAATAAATTAACTTTTCAACACTATTCTAATATAGAATAACTGTTTCTTTATGTATCCATGTACAGAAATGTCTGAGATTTCTTTAAATTAAATCTGGGTACAAAGGCAACAACACAACAACAACAACAACAAAAACAGTTACATCTATTTAAAAAAATACTACAAAAGCTATTCAACACAATAAAGCTAAGTACAGAAAAAAATCAATGTTTTGTTTCGTTAAAATGAACCTAAACTGCTCTGGAAGTTTGATATTTTTCTGTTAAAATTAACTACTTCTTTCTCCACATTCTTACTCAAAATGAGGAATTTGTGAGAAATACATTTTAATGTGTTGGACTTCTTTAGAAACTTAAATAACTTTTCCTCCCAGATGAAATTTGATCAACTAACTGTTCTGTAGTAACTGAAGACAGTTTGTGTCCCAACACCACTTGATTTCATTTACCAAAGAAACGGCAGTAAATAAAACGGCTGTTGCTTTGATTTAGTAATTTGGTCTGAAATTCAGGAGTCCAGAGTTTCAGACTCTGGAGACGGGAAGGAACGATATAACTGTTGTAATTTATTGACTTGCAGCTGTGCATAAAGTGTGATCCTGGCACAGACACTGGCAGCTAAATTTATTAGTTGGCAGCAATAAATTATGATTCAAACGTAACTGCGGAACAATATATTCCTCTATATAGATTTTGTTGGTACGTTTAAATCCATAAATGAAGTTAAGAGACCAGTTTCTCTGATTTTACTCTTTATAGGCATGTTTGAGTAAAATAAACATTGTTCTTTTATTCTATGAACTACTGACTGAACTACTGCAGAAAATGAGAAACGATCTAAATAACGAAAAAGCTGCAGCGCTTCCAGACCTCAAATAATGTGAAGAAAACAATTTCATATTAAATTAAAAACAACAATGCTAATGTTTTAACTCAGGAAGAGTTCAGAAATCAACATTTGGTGGAATAACCAGGAGGTTTTCAGTGCAGCGGGATCTTAGTTTTTAATTTTTTCCTTCAAAAATACAAATTTTAAGAACTAAAATCTTCATTTTGTGAGAGAGTTGCAGTGCGCTTTGGCAGCAGCGCAGTTCGCTTATTCCCTGTGCCTTTTCTACGCCAATGGATCTATTGGTGAAGAATAAACTGGATTGATTTCTATTGATTTTGGATCAACTTTTGATTCTAGAACTGCCAGTGAAATGGACCAGTTCCTAAACTGCCTTAAGATATATATATATATATATATATATACACGTACGTAGTAATTTGGCTGCATTTTAATGAACTGTATTGAATTAGCATGAAGAAAATCACAAAGGAAAGCGGATTTATCAGTCACTTTGTTCAGCAGATGGCAGGATGAGCTGTTCTTTTAAACTCTTCTAAGGAATTGCTGCGGGCTTCTGCATCCGTCTGTCGGGTCGCCTTAGCAGATCTGCAGGGTGGAGACGGAGACTCCAGCCCTGTGAGGAATGTCAAGGACGGAGGGATGGAATGACATTGGAAAGACGGAGCAGAGAAAATGACGTGCGGAGAGAGCGGGTAGGAAGGAAGTGTGAGGTTTTCAGAGTAAATTAGACTGTGTTTATATGTAAGTGGGTCAGTTGGAAAGAGCAGCATCCACATGGGACTTGTATCTGTTTTGCTTCTTTTGTTCTTGGCTCTGTTTGAGGACAAAAGCACTGAAATGTTGACTGATTTCCAGGAAACCTTCACATTCAGAGGGCATTGTAAACTCTGTAGTCCCTGGTCATTGCCTCTCTGTCATAGACCACTCTGGTAGCAAAAAGCAGTTTAGCTAAAAATACTCAAAATTGACGAGCAGAGCTTTGGCTCTGAAACATGTATTGTTTGCTACCATCTTTGTTTAACAGATCTTAATGGGTTTGCATGTGTGTGAGCTTCAGTTCTCATGTCTGAAGCTCATGTTTTATGTGGGTAAATATACTATGCTACGCTCATTTACAGTGAAGATGATTTGTTTTCCCTGACAGACAGGTGGAGGACATTTAAACAGGCAGCTATCACCTCATTAGCTGCTGTAATTGATTGATGATAGTGCTCAGCATAGAAAAGCCAAATTCAGATTCTAGGAAGGTAACGCGTCAGCTTAGGATTTAATTACATGGTAGAAAAGAGAATCAAATTAAAGGGCAGCCATCTTGATGTGCAGTTAAAAACAAAGGTATTTTACATCATTTTAGAGCTGAATAAATGTTGAACACCACTGGACAGAAATAAACTGATATGTAGTTTAGCTTACAGACAATGTAAGGTGCTACTTTGCTAATTTTAGATCTGTGTCGCTAACGTTCCTAACCCTAACCCATTTATTTAGGTTTATAAATGAGCATCTAAGAGCTTAAATATAAAATTAGTTTCACTAACGTGTAGGGATTTGATACTTAGTGAATCTCTAAGCCTTGTCAAAATGCTAACTGCTATCCATTAGCAGTTAGCATGACTTTGTCTGGCTAAATAAGCTTCAGATACCGTCCCAACACTTTAAAATAGATTTTCTTCAAGAATTTGGTACATTAAAAACAAAAGGTAAAAGAAAAGTAATAAGTTTGACAGAATTGCAGTATGTCTGTAGGCTACATGGTAACTGGCTAACTACTATTGGCATCGTTTTATTGGTTCCCTGTTTGTATCTAAAACAGTTAAGCAGATTACACTGCTTTCAGATTATTTAATCTCAATAATTAAAAACATTGTTCTGTGGATATTTTGGGGGGTTAATGCCATCAACATGATGCTAAAGTTAGCATATGGCTCACAGTTTTTTGTTTATTGTTGTTTTCTTGCTGCTAAATGTGAATTAGGCACTCAGTGTATTTTCTCTGAGGATTTCAGTGCTGGTTTTGGTATTAGGACTGTCTTGTTTGAAAACTGCAAGTCTAAGAGAAGTCAAACTATATTCTGCATGTTCTTAAAATTCATACAAAATTATTTAAATAAAGAACCTGAGTGAAGCATGTTGATCCCCTCCTGTATGCCACATTTTCAGCTAACACCTTTATGGGAGAGGTTTTCTCTTGCTCCTCTTGATCTGCAGTCCTTTAGATATATTTCCCTTTCCCAGCACACCTGAGTCAAATTAATGCAATAATCCTTCAGTATTCTATATAACGTGACCATTTATTTAAGTCAGGAAACACTTTGACAGTGAATCCTGAGGACCGTGATTGAAAGCTGCTGCTCTATGGGATTAACCTCGATGCTAAAATACAGTTTTCAGTCTTTTTATGCCTCAACGATTCATGGGTCAGAGTTAAGTGGCCTAACTAACAGCTTTTCATCAACACCACTCTTCTCTGCACGAAGAGTAAAAACCGGCTTCCCACCGGGGAAGATTGAGCATTTGTAGATGCATGAAGTGTGTGTTTACACTGGAACCAACTCCTTTTCACCTGGAACGTATATAGTAGCACATCTGGTCACTTTCTGTTCTCCACTTCATCACACGAGTCACTGAAACCAATCTGAATGTAGTTATAATTGGTAAGTCATGTGCCTCAAGCTTATGGTTGATTAAAATATGGAGAAAAAAACGTAGCAATGTTGGTTTATTTTTAAGATGAAACAGTTGGAATCATTATTATCCTCCATTACTTTGTCATTATCAGCTTGATACTCTGTAAAACTAAATATGCACAGACAGTTCAAATAAATCTGAGTGTTTTATGCTGATTTTACATGTAAGGATTTATAAAATCACTCCCACTAGTCTTTATGTAGGTTGTTAGATATTTCACTTGGTGTATTATTAGAACATTAAATTATTTAACAGTGCCCGTTTGTAAACGGATCGTTCTTTCTGTTTCCTGCCTTGTTCACCTCGGTCCTTCCCTCGCTTCGTTCCGTTTCCCTCTCAGGCGACCCGCCTGTGGGTTTCCGCGACGTCCTGCTGCGCGACGGCCCCGAGGGATTCGCCAAGGCGGTGCGGGCTCACCAGGGTCTGCTGCTAATGGACACCACGTTCAGGGACGCCCACCAGTCGCTCCTGGCGACGAGGGTTCGCACTCACGACCTCAAGAAGATCTCCCCGTTCGTCAGCCACAACTTCAGCAACCTGTTCAGCCTGGAGAACTGGGGAGGTGAGTCGCTTCTGCTGCATGCACATGTGGACGTCAAACTTACTGCTGCAACATTTAAACTCCTTTGTGAAAACTTCTTGTTACATCAGGTTATTGCAAATGTAAGGATCAAAATGCGTTTTATTTTTCAAACACATCTTGTGTTTTCCAGCCACAAAGAATCATTTCATAGCACAATTAACTACGTTACCTTCGGTTGTTCTAAAAACGCTGCATATATCAAATTTGATTTAAAAGTGTTTTGAGTTTGTAGTTTATCTTCTTTAAATTGGGAGTTTCTCTGTTTAAAAACTCCTGCGCTTTCTGAAGCCTTGCCTTCAGGAAGTCATCACAACTTCTCTCCTGTATTAACATCGTTTTTACCTGCATAATGAGCTCAGCAGATGCACAGTTCAATCAGGTGTTTGCTAATTGCTGCTGGCTAGTCTGAAGGAGTGGAGTGGGGGAGTCACTAAGTTTCTGTGAGGCCGAAGCTTAGAAACATGGAGCTGCATTTCAAAAGTGGCTCTTGGTCCACCCAGGCATTTTGAACAGCTGAGTGGTTGCCATGGAGATTTCTCAAAGAAAAAAAACAGATTTTTCTGAAAAGCAATTTAAACAGAGCGATATACAGTACTAAGCAGATCAAACATTACATTAATAAAGAAATGTAACAAAATCAATAAAAACAGTTTTCTGTATGAGCTCACAAACTACTGCAGGTTTGAACAAAATGCTCCACCATTAGTCCTCCAACGGGATAAAGTAACATCTTGGTCAACAGCATCTAATGATGCCATTAGGCCTAAAAGTATCCAGAATCAATCGCTAACATCGTTAAAAACCTTCAAGCGTTGCTGATTCAGCACCAAGTAGACGTTTAAAGGCAGACTGGAAAACTTCCAAAATCCCATTTCTGCTCATAGTCGTTTTTTGTTTTTTTTACCAAATACAAATATTTTTGTATTGCAAAAATATGTTTTTGAAAGGAAACAATCATTTCTAGTGTCTTTGGGAGAAGAAGCTGCTTTAAATACAACAGAAAATGAATATTTTGCATCAAAATCACATCCCTAAACACGAGTTGCTCAAATATAAAAGAACTAATGATCACAATTGTTGTTAAAGTATGATTAAAATAAACTTTAATTATCATTATTATAGTCATTGCATTGACCATGCATGGGACTAAGCATGGTCCCAAAGCGACTTTTACGTCGCTTTGGGACATAAAAGCGACGTAAAAGGAACTGCAGCTCTTTGTTTTTGTTATAGTTTGGAGCCAATTTCTAAACTGGAGCTTTTATTGCTTTACTCGAGTCAGACTGCATCAAGCTACATACTTACAGCTCGAAAACATCGAAGTTGTTCCTTTTTATGCACTTAATGATCATAAAAATACAATTTTCAGTTTGTGAAATGGCGATCCCCTTTTGGAACCAAAAATCGACCAGAGTTTTGGCCTCTGGTCGATTAATCTGAGCTGCAATCTACCGAGTCTGTTCAGATTATTTTTCTAGTAAAGTAAAATTGAAACAGGAAGTAAGAAAAACATTTCAGAAAATTAGGAAAACAATGGATCTGTTCCAGGTTTCACTGATTTAAGTGCAGCTGTTATTTTACACAAAACTGTGAAATTCTCGTCACTGAAAAGCTTCTTTAGTTTTATTCTTTCAACCCAACAAACAGAAAAGTCTTTTCAGTGAGTTTCCACAAAGAAAATGATTATACCTTTCCCCTGCCTTTAGTCATCGCAGAAATTCACTTGTCAATGAAACTTCACAAGGCATGAACAATCCAATCATGTCTGAGCAGAAGATGCAATTACTCTGAAATTGGACAGAAAGAAAACGTGTGCATCAGGTTTGAGCGCCTTTCTTTATAACATGAATTTGGGTTGCTTTGAGCAGGTTTGGGGGAAAAAAAGGGCCGTTTCTCCTGTTTGAACCCACGAACACTTGGGACAAGTTTCCAGATTGAAACATTTAATGTGCAGTAAAAAACTCAGAGGAATTTCTCTTTTATTGTTTCTAAGGCTTTAAGGGAAATGAAAGCGAAGCAACAACCTTTGTTGGTTTGGCTTTTTGTTTCAGTGCTTGACTCAATGTTGGAAAAAACAAAAGATCTTAAAATGCTTGGGATTTAATTTTGCTTTTGGCAGCAGATCATAAAGCACCACTTAGAGCACATGTGTCAAACTCGAGGCCCGTGGGCCAAATCTGGCCCGCCGTAGCTTTTTATGTGGCCCTCTATATTCTAGACTGTGTGCTTAAATATTATTTTATTGGTCAAATCAATGCAGTTTTTATCTGTTTACTGCCAAATTACATCAACCAGTCTCTCCAGTTTCTTGAGAATTATGGTGGAAATTCTCTAAAAATCCACAAATCCACACACTGCTTTTTGTGCATAATTGGGAGTTTATTGCAGATTTTTCTCAAAAACTTTCTTACACTACTAGACAGCTGCGTCAGTCTTAATTATAGTCCATGATCTGTACAGAGAGTAATAAAAAAATAGCATTTACCAACATAAATAAGCGCACATATCTCCAGATTAGTACAACAAACATTTTGATTTTTATTGCAAAAAATCACAAAATAATTGTAAACCTCTGGACTGAAAAGAAGTTCAATATTATTGAACTTTAAGAATTGTTTAATATATTAACAGTTTATGAGCAGGTTTTATCAATACATTCTGGCTCAACCGGCCCTTTATTTAAATGAAAATGAGCTTGACGTCCCTGACTATGTCAGAAGGCAGTTTCACTGCAGTAACTAGGATATTAAAGACATAATCATATTTTTGGAGTTAAATTTGACTTAAATTCATCAATTCTCTTACAAGACTCACCTAAAAAGGATGATTTTAATTCACTTTAGCTTTGGAAAAGCAGTGAGAATAAAACAAATGTTTGAGTGAGTGCTGAGACTGTTAACATCAGTGGAAAATAGCTGAATATGCATCAGGAGAGCCTCACTGTTGTGCATCTCATTACATTTAGTAAACCAGTCCTGAACGGTGGGATTGCTTTGATTAAGGTGGATGAACACCTTTTACAGTCTTCCTCATCTTGCGTCAGAGACCGCATTAAGATGTAGATTCCCATTATTTTGAATCAAGGTGCAACACAACCTGACTGGGCGGATCCTGGATGTGCTTTGTCTCTGGGTTTAAGCTCAGCAGGACGGAGCGATCGCTGAGCCTTTTAAAGGCAGCGCTAAATCTCCCTCTGACCGCAGCACAGTCAGCGGGTTTACTTCACTGATAACAGCCGTTTAGCAGGTTTTTTTACCCCCTCTAATGTTTTTATCTCAGCCTTCGTTGCGATTCAAACAAGAAGTCACTGGAGATGAGTAAACCTTGTAGATTTTTTTAATGTTTGGATTGGATTTTTTTTCCACCAGCCTCACTTTAGGCTTTTACTGCTGCTGAAAAACTGAATTTCAATACTAGATGGATATTACTTTGACAACTTTCACTTAGAGTGGTGCAGCTCTTCTTTTCCCATCGTACTGAAAATGTTGAGTGATGTGAATTACTCCTGAAGCAGTCTCTTCATTGTCTTCTGCTTATCAGACATTCAGCAGCAGTAGAAACGCTTAGAGGAGCGGAAACCCAGAACATCATCTTCTCGGCAACATATAACGTCAATCTATCATTTTAGGGCATATAACGTGTAAAAGGTTGTTTTCACACCTCAGTCTGGTAGATTTGGTTTGATTGGGGACCAAAATTGCAACATTTGTTAGATTTTCATCTGGTGCGGTTTATATTCACACTGCAGTGAGTTAAATAAACCAAACCCACTGAGCAACCTGTTCCCCTCCTCGCCTGTGGTGGCGCTGCATCAAGAACCACTGAAGAAGACATGAGCACAACTCCCGTCTTCACCAAATAAACAAAAATTGAATGGCATCAGATTTCAGTGGTTGTAGGATTTCTGTTTTGTTGGTGTCAAAAGACTACAAGCCATTTCTCCCGCTAGTTCTTGATTCAAACGTTTGTTTTAATTGTGTTTACCCAGAATGCCCTGTGCTATAGTCCACTTCTGGCTTTTAGAGTCCATTTGGCATTCAAATATGCATTCAAA